>NW_027197093.1:12500-69225 GCF_038502225.1 Cherax quadricarinatus | reverse complement strand
ATATATATATATATATATATATATATATACATATAAGTAGTCATAATTTCTACAGGGGGGTCTCCTCCGGAAAAGGCCTTCTACAGGGGGGTCTCCTCCGGAAAAGGCCTTCTACAGGGAGGTCTCCTCCGCTATAGGGCCTTCCTCTGGGAGGTCTCTTCCGGTTTGGGCCTTCCACTGAGCGAGGTAACCGGTCTAGGACCAGGAGCTGGAGGGTCACCTTTTCACACCTATGTGCTAATTCCGGTTTTGACCATGACCTCGCCCTCGAGACTACCTCACCCTTGACCCCCCAACCAATACCCCCACCCACCACGACCCCCCGCCTCGCGACCCCACCATCGCGCCCCCGCGCGCCCTGCGCGCCCGCGCACCCGCGCGCCCCGCCCCGCCGCCCCGCGCGCCCCGCCCCACCCCGCGCGCCCGCCCGCGCCCCTTCGCGCCTTCTGCTGCGCCTTCTGCAGCGTCGTCCGGATCGCCCCCGCGCCTCGAATTTTTTTTTTTCTTATGATCTCCTCGGATCAAGTTTTTGGATTCCCCCCTATGGGGTTTTCGAAATTCTCCATCTCCTTGGATCAAGGTTTTTGGATTTCTCCATCTCCTCGGATCAAGTTTTTTGGATTCCTCCCTATGGGGTTTTCGAAATTCTCCATCTCCTCGGATCAAGTTTTTTTGGATAATACCAAGACTCCATCTCCTCAGATCAAATTTTTTGGATTCCCCCTATGGGGGGTTTCGAAAAGTCTCCATCTCCTTGGATCAAGGGTTTTGAATTTCTCCAATTCCTTGGATCAAATTTTTGAGGTTCCCCCTCTCACTTTCACCCCCACCCCAAAATTTCTCGATATTACCAAGTTTTTGGATTCCACCCTATGGGGGTTTCGAAAGTCTCCATCTCCTCGGATCAAGTTTTTCGAAATTCTCCAATTCCTCGGATCAAGTTTTTGGGTACCCCTCCTTTCACCCCCCATCCCCAAATTTTCTCGATAATACAAGTTTTGGATACTCCCCCCTATGGGGTTCTCAATATCAAAGTCTCCACTTCCTCGGATCCCCCTCCCACTTTCACCCCCCCAACCCCAAAAAATTTCTCGACAATACCATGACTCCATCTCCTCGGATCAAGTTTTTTGGATCCCCCCTATGGGGTTTTCGAAATTCTCCATCTCCTTGGATCAAGTTTTTCTCGAAATCAAAGTCTCCATCTCCTTGGATCAAATTTTTGGATTACCCCTCTCACTTTCACTCCCACCCCAAAATTTCTCGATAATACCAAGACTTCATCTCCTTGGATCAAGGTTTTTTGGATTCCCCCCTCTGGGGGTAAGCATTCAAATGAACTCCTCCTATGGGGCATGCATACTACAGGTCTAATGAAGGGTGTTTACTCGGCGGTCAGTGACGTCAGTATTCCACTCATTAAGTTAAATGAACTAAAAAGGACCACGCGCGCACAGGTTGAATCTTGTCTACCCTTTTACCCACCCTCCCAAACCCTCACACTCCAACCAACACCTCACAATTTTCACTCATAACCCCCAATTTTTCTCGTTTTAACCCTTTTAGTTCATTAAAGTTAATAAGGGGACACATGCATCAGAAAGTCACCACATCCACTTTCGTTAAATTCACTACTCACAATTTTACATATTACGAAGTTAAATACGCACTTTTACTTTGAACATCTTCAAAACACTCTCATAAATCATTTGAATACTCACAAAAAATACCTTTATACATTTCCAAACAACACTGAATTACTCCAAAAACATCATTCGAACACCCCCAAATCACCTCTGAATACTCCCAGAACACCTTCATAAGTACTCTTGCACATCATTTGAACACCTTCATAAGTACTCTCATAATCATTTGTACACCTTCAAAACACCTTTGAATACTCACATAAACACCCTTGAACACCTTCAAAACACCTTTGAATAACCTCAAAACACCTTCGAACACCTTCAAAACACCCTTGAACACCTTCAAAACACCCTTGAACACCTTCAAAAACAACATTTGAACACACTCAAAACACCTTTGAACACCTTTGAACATTTCCAAACATCACTGAAACACTTCCAAAAACACCATTTGAGTACTCCCAAATACACCACTGAATACTAAAACACCACTGAATACACTCAAAACACCACCAAAATCACCATGAAACACTTCCAAAAAACACAATTTGAGTACTCCCAATTACACCACTGAATACTACTAAAACACCGCTGAATTCAATCAAAACACCCTTCAACACCTTCAAAACACCTTTGAACACCTTTGAACATTTCCAAAACACTATTTGAGTACTCCCAATTACACCACTGATTACTACTAAAACACCGCTGAATTCAATCAAAACACCCTTCAACACCTTCAAATAAACTAATTTCATCACAACCCACTTATATCATCTTTTTTCGGTATCTCTAATTCGACTACATTACCCACATCCCTCATCAATTACCAATTTATTCACATTTTTTTCCCCTTCTTTTTACTACTAAAATTCTAATAAAATCCTCTCCATACCCACCTCCTTGTATCCACATAAATTAATATTATACTCGCATCAACTACCCAACTATTGCGATATGTTTTCAACACCCCCTCCATTCTTTTCCAATATATCATAACTTTTCAATTCTATAATTTCTTTTTAAAATATTCACACATTACCTTTATATTCAGTAAAATCTCTCCATATTTCTAATTACAACCCTCCCCATACCCCTCTCCATCTCACCCGCATTTCTTCACATCAACTCACCCATCTCCCAACACACCTCTTCTGAACACACACACACACACACAAAAAAATCACATTTCACATCCACAAATGCATCTCAAATCCACTAAAATCACTGTAACCAAGATATTCACACACACCTTACCTAACCTAACCTTACCTAACCTAACCTACCCTAACCTAACTTAACCTAACATAACCTAACCTAACCTTACCTAGCCTAACCTAACCTTACCTAACCTAACCTTACCTAACCTAACCTTACCTAACCTACCCTAACCTAACTTAACCTAACATAACCTAACCTAACCTTACCTAGCCTAACCTAACCTTACCTAACCTAACCTTACCTAACCTACCCTAACCTAACCTTACCTAACCTAACCTAACTTATCCTAACCTAACACAACCTAACCTTACCTAACATAACCTAACTTAACCTAACCGAACCTAACCTAACCTTACCTAACTTATCCTAACCTAACCTACCCTAACCTAACCTACCCTAACCTAACCCACCCCAACCTAACCTACCCTAACCTAACCTAGCCTAACCTAACCTAACTTAACCTAACCTAACCTAACCTAACCGAACCTGCCCTAACCTAACCTAACCTAACCTAACCTTACCGAACCTACCCTAACCTAACTTAACCTAACCTAACCTTACCTAACCTTACCTAACCATTACCTAACCTAACCTAACATACCTTACCTAACATAATCTAACCTATCCATTACCTAACCTAACCTAACCTAACCTTACCTAACCTAACCTAACTTATCCTAACCTAACACAACCTAACCTTACCTAACATAACCTAACTTAACCTAACCGAACCTAACCTAACCTTACCTAACTTATCCTAACCTAACCTACCCTAACCTAACCTACCCTAACCTAACCTACCCTAACCTAACCTACCCTAACCTAACCTAGCCTAACCTAACCTAACTTAACCTAACCTAACCTAACCTAACCGAACCTGCCCTAACCTAACCTAACCTACACTGAAACACTTCCAAAAACACCATTTGAGTACTCCCAAATACACCACTGAATACTAAAACACCACTGAATACACTCAAAACACCCTTCAACACCTTCAAAACACCTTTGAACACCTTCAAAACACCTTTGAACACATTCAAAACACTCTCATAATCATTTGAACACACTCAAAACACCTTTGAATAACCTCAAAACACCTTCGAACACCTTCAAAACACCCTTGAACACCCTTGATCACCTTCAAAAAACAACATTTGAACACACTCAAAACACCTTTGAACACCTTTGAACATTTCCAAACAACACTGAAACACTTCCAAAAACACCATTTGAGTACTCCCAAATACACCACTGAATACTAAAACACCACTGAATACACTCAAAACACCACCAAAATCACCATAAACTAAGATCAACACCCACACCCCACAACACCCACAACCCTCAACACCCACAATTTTTTCTCGTTTTATCTAATTTCATCAGAAAGTCACAACACCCACACCCCCCATTTTTTTCTCGTTTTAACCCTTTTAGTTCATTAAAGTTAATAAGGGGCCACACTACATCAGAAAAAGTCACAAAAACAACCCACTTATAACGTCTTTTCGGTATCTCTAGTTCGACAACAACACCCACATCCCACATCACCCACATCCCACATCCCCCACACACACACACACACAGACACACACACACACTTCCCTAACCTAGCCTAACCTAACCTAACTTATCCTAACATAACCTAACCTAACCTAACCTAACCTAACCTAACCTAACTTATCCTAACCTAGCCTAACCTAACCTAACCTTACCTAAATTATCCTAACCTAACCTAACCTAGCCTAACCTAACCTAACCTAACTTAACCTAACCTAACCTAACCTAACCGAACCTACCCTAACCTAACCTTACCTAACCTAACCTAGCCTAACCTAACCTAACCTAACTTAACCTAACCCAACCTAACCTAACCTAACCTAGCCTAACCTAACTTAACCTAACCTAACCTAACCTACCCTAACCTAACCTAACCTAACCTATCTTAACCTTACCTAACCTAACCTAGCCGAACCTATCCTAACCTAACCTAAAATATATTGGAACACTTCCAAAATACATTAGAGTACTCCAGAATTACTTTGAACGACTCCATTTTTGGATATTTCCAAATTAGTTTTGAAAACTTTATCGTAAAATCGAACATTATTTTCTTGTCGGTAAAACACACTCAATGGTAGAAATATTTACTCGATTTCCGAATAGAAGCACTGTCCTCGCTCTGAGAGACTCATTGTGGGTCACCCCAACACATGGTGTAATGCGCTTCACACCCAAGGTAGAACATAACACCTGCGTCAACTCAGGACAGACAGGCGCCATGTAATGCGGGTAACATCCAAGGTAGAAAATCATCTCTTTCCAGACCAACTGTCTATCCTAACCTAACCTAACCTAACCTAATTCCTAACCTAACCTAACCTCACCTAACCGAACCTAACCTAACTCCATCAATCACCTCTATCCTAACCTAACCTAACCTAACCTAACCCAACCTAACTCCATCAAACACCTCTATCCTAACCTAACCTAACCTATCCTTACCTAACCTAACTCCATCAAACACCTCGAATACTACCTAACTTAACCTAACCTAACCTTACCTAACCTACCGAACCTAACCTAACCTAACCTAACCCATCCTAACCTGTCCCAACCTAACCTAACCTAACCTATCCTAACCTAACCTAACCTAACCTAACCTAACTTATCCTAAGCTAACCTAACCTAACTTATCCTAACCTGTCCCAACCTAACCTAACCTAACCTATCCTAACCTAACCTAACCTAACCTAACCTAACTTATCCTAAGCTAACCTAACCTAACTTATCCTAACCTAACCTATCCTAACCTAACCTAAACACTGACTAACTTTGAACCAACTCTGAACACCACTGATCTTCTTCAAAAAATGCTCTGCACATCATTTGAACACCTTCAAAAAAACACCATCAAACACCTCCGAATACTCCCAAAAAAACACTACTGATTACTACCAAATCACCACTGAATACTACCAATCACCGTCAAAATCACCAGAAACTAAGTTTAACATCACCATCTAACATCCTTTTTATAGAAATCCCCTCAAATCACTATAACCAAGAACTCCCTCCCCATTTGGCGCATGAAAAAAAAAGCATGAACACAAACCTAATACGCAAACACTTAGTACATGATCACCATCAACTGAAAACATATCTTGTACACACACACATAATATAAGACAATCACCAACTACAATCACCCATGTTCACTTACCTCAAAATCACTAATATCACAGAAAACAATCATTTTTATAAACATTTCACACACACACAAAAAAAAAAAAAAAAATCATATCTGACAATATCTAAGCGCACTCACCTCACTACCACCAACACACGATGTCTCACCTCACAGGACCGACGAGCACACCTCCAGTGACGTCACACTCCCATTGTGTTACTTGGTGGTTGGTAACATCACACCTAACCCCCCTTGTTTCAACCTGTTGTACCCTACATTATCTAAGAACACTATATCCAAGACGATTACCAGATTTTATGATCCCCAACACCAAGATCACAGAAAACACACATTTTTATAATTATTCACACAAAAATCACGATCACCAATTCCATATCATGTTTACCGTCATCTATCAACACTAATCACCAAGATCACCAAAAAAAAAAATCTAAGATCATGCATCTCAAAACTACTATGATCACTGAAAACACTTATTTTTTAAACATTCGCACAAAAATAAGACATACACAAAAATACCACAACACTTCCACCAACATCTATAACATAACATGAGCACTATAACATATCACTATCACAAAAAATAATACACAAACACCCACATATTATACATTTCAATTGCAAATTTAAGACATGAGACATACACACCAAATCTAAGACATTCACCTCCAACTAAGACATACACATCACCCCTAAAACTTCCTTCCTTATTCATTCCGTATATCTCCTAGAGCTGTTTTAACCCCGACGGATCCACCACGACGTAGGAGCCAGAGGAACCATCACCACTCCAACACCACCTACTACACTCTGGCTCCTACGTCGTGATGGATCCGTCGGGGTTAAAACAGCTCTAGGAGATATACGGAATGAATAAGGAAGGAAGTTTTAGGGGTGATGTGTATGTCTTAGTTGGAGGTGAATGTCTTAGATTTGGTGTGTATGTCTCATGTCTTAAATTTGCAATTGAAATGTATAATATGTGGGTGTTTGTGTATTATTTTTTGTGATAGTGATATGTTATAGTGCTCATGTTATGTTATAGATGTTGGTGGAAGTGTTGTGGTATTTTTGTGTATGTCTTATTTTTGTGCGAATGTTTAAAAAATAAGTGTTTTCAGTGATCATAGTAGTTTTGAGATGCATGATCTTAGATTTTTTTTTTTGGTGATCTTGGTGATTAGTGTTGATAGATGACGGTAAACATGATATGGAATTGGTGATCGTGATTTTTGTGTGAATAATTATAAAAATGTGTGTTTTCTGTGATCTTGGTGTTGGGGATCATAAAATCTGGTAATCGTCTTGGATATAGTGTTCTTAGATAATGTAGGGTACAACAGGTTGAAACAAGGGGGGTTAGGTGTGATGTTACCAACCACCAAGTAACACAATGGGAGTGTGACGTCACTGGAGGTGTGCTCGTCGGTCCTGTGAGGTGAGACATCGTGTGTTGGTGGTAGTGAGGTGAGTGCGCTTAGATATTGTCAGATATGATTTTTTTTTTTTTTTTGTGTGTGTGTGAAATGTTTATAAAAATGATTGTTTTCTGTGATATTAGTGATTTTGAGGTAAGTGAACATGGGTGATTGTAGTTGGTGATTGTCTTATATTATGTGTGTGTGTACAAGATATGTTTTCAGTTGATGGTGATCATGTACTAAGTGTTTGCGTATTAGGTTTGTGTTCATGCTTTTTTTTTCATGCGCCAAATGGGGAGGGAGTTCTTGGTTATAGTGATTTGAGGGGATTTCTATAAAAAGGATGTTAGATGGTGATGTTAAACTTAGTTTCTGGTGATTTTGACGGTGATTGGTAGTATTCAGTGGTGATTTGGTAGTAATCAGTAGTGTTTTTTTGGGAGTATTCGGAGGTGTTTGATGGTGTTTTTTTTGAAGGTGTTCAAATGATGTGCAGAGCATTTTTTGAAGAAGATCAGTGGTGTTCAGAGTTGGTTCAAAGTTAGTCAGTGTTTAGGTTAGGTTAGGATAGGTTAGGTTAGGATAAGTTAGGTTAGGTTAGCTTAGGATAAGTTAGGTTAGGTTAGGTTAGGTTAGGTTAGGATAGGTTAGGTTAGGTTAGGTTGGGACAGGTTAGGATAAGTTAGGTTAGGTTAGCTTAGGATAAGTTAGGTTAGGTTAGGTTAGGTTAGGTTAGGATAGGTTAGGTTAGGTTAGGTTGGGACAGGTTAGGATGGGTTAGGTTAGGTTAGGTTAGGTTCGGTAGGTTAGGTAAGGTTAGGTTAGGTTAAGTTAGGTAGTATTCGAGGTGTTTGATGGAGTTAGGTTAGGTAAGGATAGGTTAGGTTAGGTTAGGATAGAGGTGTTTGATGGAGTTAGGTTGGGTTAGGTTAGGTTAGGTTAGGTTAGGATAGAGGTGATTGATGGAGTTAGGTTAGGTTCGGTTAGGTGAGGTTAGGTTAGGTTAGGAATTAGGTTAGGTTAGGTTAGGTTAGGATAGACAGTTGGTCTGGAAAGAGATGATTTTCTACCTTGGATGTTACCCGCATTACATGGCGCCTGTCTGTCCTGAGTTGACGCAGGTGTTATGTTCTACCTTGGGTGTGAAGCGCATTACACCATGTGTTGGGGTGACCCACAATGAGTCTCTCAGAGCGAGGACAGTGCTTCTATTCGGAAATCGAGTAAATATTTCTACCATTGAGTGTGTTTTACCGACAAGAAAATAATGTTCGATTTTACGATAAAGTTTTCAAAACTAATTTGGAAATATCCAAAAATGGAGTCGTTCAAAGTAATTCTGGAGTACTCTAATGTATTTTGGAAGTGTTCCAATATATTTTAGGTTAGGTTAGGATAGGTTCGGCTAGGTTAGGTTAGGTAAGGTTAAGATAGGTTAGGTTAGGTTAGGTTAGGGTAGGTTAGGTTAGGTTAGGTTAAGTTAGGTTAGGCTAGGTTAGGTTAGGTTAGGTTGGGTTAGGTTAAGTTAGGTTAGGTTAGGTTAGGCTAGGTTAGGTTAGGTAAGGTTAGGTTAGGGTAGGTTCGGTTAGGTTAGGTTAGGTTAGGTTAAGTTAGGTTAGGTTAGGTTAGGCTAGGTTAGGTTAGGTTAGGATAATTTAGGTAAGGTTAGGTTAGGTTAGGCTAGGTTAGGATAAGTTAGGTTAGGTTAGGTTAGGTTAGGTTAGGTTAGGTTATGTTAGGATAAGTTAGGTTAGGTTAGGCTAGGTTAGGGAAGTGTGTGTGTGTGTCTGTGTGTGTGTGTGTGTGGGGGATGTGGGATGTGGGTGATGTGGGATGTGGGTGTTGTTGTCGAACTAGAGATACCGAAAAGACGTTATAAGTGGGTTGTTTTTGTGACTTTTTCTGATGTAGTGTGGCCCCTTATTAACTTTAATGAACTAAAAGGGTTAAAACGAGAAAAAAAATGGGGGGTGTGGGTGTTGTGACTTTCTGATGAAATTAGATAAAACGAGAAAAAATTGTGGGTGTTGAGGGTTGTGGGTGTTGTGGGGTGTGGGTGTTGATCTTAGTTTATGGTGATTTTGGTGGTGTTTTGAGTGTATTCAGTGGTGTTTTAGTATTCAGTGGTGTATTTGGGAGTACTCAAATGGTGTTTTTGGAAGTGTTTCAGTGTTGTTTGGAAATGTTCAAAGGTGTTCAAAGGTGTTTTGAGTGTGTTCAAATGTTGTTTTTTGAAGGTGATCAAGGGTGTTCAAGGGTGTTTTGAAGGTGTTCGAAGGTGTTTTGAGGTTATTCAAAGGTGTTTTGAGTGTGTTCAAATGATTATGAGAGTGTTTTGAATGTGTTCAAAGGTGTTTTGAAGGTGTTCAAAGGTGTTTTGAAGGTGTTGAAGGGTGTTTTGAGTGTATTCAGTGGTGTTTTAGTATTCAGTGGTGTATTTGGGAGTACTCAAATGGTGTTTTTGGAAGTGTTTCAGTGTAGGTTAGGTTAGGTTAGGGCAGGTTCGGTTAGGTTAGGTTAGGTTAGGTTAAGTTAGGTTAGGTTAGGCTAGGTTAGGTTAGGGTAGGTTAGGTTAGGGTAGGTTAGGTTAGGGTAGGTTAGGTTAGGGTAGGTTAGGTTAGGATAAGTTAGGTAAGGTTAGGTTAGGTTCGGTTAGGTTAAGTTAGGTTATGTTAGGTAAGGTTAGGTTGTGTTAGGTTAGGATAAGTTAGGTTAGGTTAGGTAAGGTTAGGTTAGGTTAGGTTAGGTAATGGATAGGTTAGATTATGTTAGGTAAGGTATGTTAGGTTAGGTTAGGTAATGGTTAGGTAAGGTTAGGTAAGGTTAGGTTAGGTTAAGTTAGGTTAGGGTAGGTTCGGTAAGGTTAGGTTAGGTTAGGTTAGGTTAGGGCAGGTTCGGTTAGGTTAGGTTAGGTTAGGTTAAGTTAGGTTAGGTTAGGCTAGGTTAGGTTAGGGTAGGTTAGGTTGGGGTGGGTTAGGTTAGGGTAGGTTAGGTTAGGGTAGGTTAGGTTAGGATAAGTTAGGTAAGGTTAGGTTAGGTTCGGTTAGGTTAAGTTAGGTTATGTTAGGTAAGGTTAGGTTGTGTTAGGTTAGGATAAGTTAGGTTAGGTTAGGTAAGGTTAGGTTAGGGTAGGTTAGGTAAGGTTAGGTTAGGTAAGGTTAGGTTAGGCTAGGTAAGGTTAGGTTAGGTTATGTTAGGTTAAGTTAGGTTAGGGTAGGTTAGGTAAGGTTAGGTTAGGTAAGGTTAGGTTAGGTAAGGTTAGGTTAGGCTAGGTAAGGTTAGGTTAGGTTATGTTAGGTTAAGTTAGGTTAGGGTAGGTTAGGTTAGGTAAGGTTAGGTTAGGTAAGGTGTGTGTGAATATCTTGGTTACAGTGATTTTAGTGGATTTGAGATGCATTTGTGGATGTGAAATGTGATTTTTTTGTGTGTGTGTGTGTGTGTTCAGAAGAGGTGTGTTGGGAGATGGGTGAGTTGATGTGAAGAAATGCGGGTGAGATGGAGAGGGGTATGGGGAGGGTTGTAATTAGAAATATGGAGAGATTTTACTGAATATAAAGGTAATGTGTGAATATTTTAAAAAGAAATTATAGAATTGAAAAGTTATGATATATTGGAAAAGAATGGAGGGGGTGTTGAAAACATATCGCAATAGTTGGGTAGTTGATGCGAGTATAATATTAATTTATGTGGATACAAGGAGGTGGGTATGGAGAGGATTTTATTAGAATTTTAGTAGTAAAAAGAAGGGGAAAAAAATGTGAATAAATTGGTAATTGATGAGGGATGTGGGTAATGTAGTCGAATTAGAGATACCGAAAAAAGATGATATAAGTGGGTTGTGATGAAATTAGTTTATTTGAAGGTGTTGAAGGGTGTTTTGATTGAATTCAGCGGTGTTTTAGTAGTAATCAGTGGTGTAATTGGGAGTACTCAAATAGTGTTTTGGAAATGTTCAAAGGTGTTCAAAGGTGTTTTGAAGGTGTTGAAGGGTGTTTTGATTGAATTCAGCGGTGTTTTAGTAGTATTCAGTGGTGTAATTGGGAGTACTCAAATTGTGTTTTTTGGAAGTGTTTCATGGTGATTTTGGTGGTGTTTTGAGTGTATTCAGTGGTGTTTTAGTATTCAGTGGTGTATTTGGGAGTACTCAAATGGTGTTTTTGGAAGTGTTTCAGTGATGTTTGGAAATGTTCAAAGGTGTTCAAAGGTGTTTTGAGTGTGTTCAAATGTTGTTTTTGAAGGTGTTCAAGGGTGTTTTGAAGGTGTTCAAGGGTGTTTTGAAGGTGTTCGAAGGTGTTTTGAGGTTATTCAAAGGTGTTTTGAAGGTGTTCAAGGGTGTTTATGTGAGTATTCAAAGGTGTTTTGAAGGTGTACAAATGATTATGAGAGTACTTATGAAGGTGTTCAAATGATGTGCAAGAGTACTTATGAAGGTGTTCTGGGAGTATTCAGAGGTGATTTGGGGGTGTTCGAATGATGTTTTTGGAGTAATTCAGTGTTGTTTGGAAATGTATAAAGGTATTTTTTGTGAGTATTCAAATGATTTATGAGAGTGTTTTGAAGATGTTCAAAGTAAAAGTGCGTATTTAACTTCGTAATATGTAAAATTGTGAGTAGTGAATTTAACGAAAGTGGATGTGGTGACTTTCTGATGCATGTGTCCCCTTATTAACTTTAATGAACTAAAAGGGTTAAAACGAGAAAAATTGGGGGTTATGAGTGAAAATTGTGAGGTGTTGGTTGGAGTGTGAGGGTTTGGGAGGGTGGGTAAAAGGGTAGACAAGATTCAACCTGTGCGCGCGTGGTCCTTTTTAGTTCATTTAACTTAATGAGTGGAATACTGACGTCACTGACCGCCGAGTAAACACCCTTCATTAGACCTGTAGTATGCATGCCCCATAGGAGGAGTTCATTTGAATGCTTACCCCCAGAGGGGGGAATCCAAAAAACCTTGATCCGAGGAATTTCGAAAACCCCATAGGAGGGAATCCAAAAACTTGGTATTATCGAGAAATTTTGGGGTGGGAGTGAAAGTGAGAGGGGTAATCCAAAAATTTGATCCAAGGAGATGGAGACTTTGATTTCGAGAAAAACTTGATCCAAGGAGATGGAGAATTTCGAAAACCCCATAGGGGGGATCCAAAAAACTTGATCCGAGGAGATGGAGTCATGGTATTGTCGAGAAATTTTTTGGGGTTGGGGGGGTGAAAGTGGGAGGGGGATCCGAGGAAGTGGAGACTTTGATATTGAGAACCCCATAGGGGGGAGTATCCAAAACTTGTATTATCGAGAAAATTTGGGGATGGGGGGTGAAAGGAGGGGTACCCAAAAACTTGATCCGAGGAATTGGAGAATTTCGAAAAACTTGATCCGAGGAGATGGAGACTTTCGAAACCCCCATAGGGTGGAATCCAAAAACTTGGTAATATCGAGAAATTTTGGGGTGGGGGTGAAAGTGAGAGGGGGAACCTCAAAAATTTGATCCAAGGAATTGGAGAAATTCAAAACCCTTGATCCAAGGAGATGGAGACTTTTCGAAACCCCCCATAGGGGGAATCCAAAAAATTTGATCTGAGGAGATGGAGTCTTGGTATTATCCAAAAAAACTTGATCCGAGGAGATGGAGAATTTCGAAAACCCCATAGGGAGGAATCCAAAAAACTTGATCCGAGGAGATGGAGAAATCCAAAAACCTTGATCCAAGGAGATGGAGAATTTCGAAAACCCCATAGGGGGGAATCCAAAAACTTGATCCGAGGAGATCATAAGAAAAAAAAAAATTCGAGGCGCGGGGGCGATCCGGACGACGCTGCAGAAGGCGCAGCAGAAGGTGCGGGCGGGGCGCGCGGGGCGGCGGGGCGGCGGGCGGGCGCGCGGGCGGGCGCGCGGGGCGGGTGCGCGGGCGGGGCGCGATGGTGGGGTCGCGAGGCGGGGGGTCGTGGTGGGTGGGGGTATTGGTTGGGGGGTCAAGGGTGAGGTAGTCTCGAGGGCGAGGTCATGGTCAAAACCGGAAGTAACACCTAGGTGTGAAAAGGTGACCCTCCAGCTCCTGGTCCTAGACCGGTTACCTCGCTCAGTGGAAGGCCCAAACCGGAAGAGACCTCCCAGAGGAAGGCCCTATAGCGGAGGAGACCTCCCTGTAGAAGGCCCAAACCGGAGGAGACCCCCCTGTAGAAGGCCTTTTCCGGAGGAGACCCCCCTGTAGAAATTATGACTACTTATATATATATATATATATATATATATATATATATATATATATATATATTATATATATATATATATACATATCTAAAATTTTCTCTTATACGTGTAAAGATATATTTTTTTTCATTTATGTTCATATAAAAATTAATAATTTTTACCAAAAGAACCTTAGAAAACTTATGTAACCTTATTATAACAAGCACAATTTAATTTAGCCTAATGCAACTAAATATATTTTAGACAGATTTACACTAATTTAATAATAAACACACAGTGAAACATATTTCTTTCGTTAGGTTCAGAATGATTTTTGCGAAATTATTGCATACGCAAATTTTCGCTTGCCTTATTCGGCAAGAAGAAGCGTTGCTATTTAAGCCAAAATCGCAAGTTTTACCTATTCGGCACGACATATATAAAGTGGGGTTAGGAATGGTAGGTATCTAGTAATGTTTCTTTTGCTACGTCCATAAAAACCGAACAGGTTACAATATAATAATATATAAACGAGAATCTGCTCGGGTGTTCATAAATGCGTAATTATATATTTCTTCTTAAATTCATTTAGGTGGAGGAGTTCGAGGAAGTGTATAAACAAGGATGGCTCGAGCCAGGAGGATAACATTCTTCTCTTGTTGTTGTATACAGAGAGAAACACAAACTGTGTAGCGAGGAACCACAACTGCCAGGGTCATGCTTGTCTCATCTTTGTTACTCACATGGCTTGTGTATTCAAATTTTTTTTTTTTCTCTCTCTCTCTCTCTCTCTCTCTCTCTCTCTCTCTCTCTCTCTCTCTCTCTCTCTCTCTCTCTCTCTCTCTCTCTCTCTCTCTCTCTCTCTCTCTCTCTCTCTCTCTCTCTCTCTCTCTCTCTCTCTCTCTCTCTCTCTCTCTCTCTCTCTCTCTCTCTCTCTCTCTCTCTCTCTCTCTCTCTCTCTCTCTCTCTCTCTCTCTCTCTCTCTCTCTCTCTCTCTCTCTCTCTCTCTCTCTCTCTCTCTCTATCTATCTATCTAACTCTCCCCTCCCTCTCCTTCCTCTCTATCTCTCCTCCTCCCTCTCTTTCCCTCTCTATCTCTCCCCTCCCTCTCTTTCCTTCTCTTTCCCTCTCTATCTCTGTGTCTCTGTCTCTCTCTGTCTCTCTGTCTGTCTGTCTGTCTCTCTCTCTCTCTCTCTCTCTCTCTCTCTCTCTCTCTCTCTCTCTCTCTCTCTCTCTCTCTCTCTCTCTCTCTCTCTCTCTCTCTCCTCTCTCTCTCTGTGCTTCTTCCTTGCTTCTTTCCTTCTTGTTTTTGTCTTGCCTTCGTTCCTGCTTCACCTCCTTGCTTCCCTTTTGCTTATCCTTTTCTTGATTTTCTTCTGCTTGTTTCATTCGTGCTTGCTTCAATTCTGCTTCCTCCTTCCACACTTCTTCTGCTCATGACATTCCTACTTGCTTTTTCCTTCACCTCTGCTTGATTCCCTGCTAATTTTTCCGTGCTTACATTCTTCCTGATTTCCTTATGCCTACTTCCTGCCTCCCTCCTTACCACTTCCTCTCTTCTACCTTCCTACTTCCTCCTTCCTACCCTTACCCTTACTACTTCTTCCTTCTTAACCAAGTACTTTCCTCCCTTTATCTACCTACAATATTTCTTTCCTTTCCATCTACCTACCAGCTCTCTTCCCTTTATCTACCTACAGTACTTCCTCTTCTCTTCTTACTTCCTCCCTATTCTCTACTTCATCCCTCCTTTCTACCTACTTTCTCTATTCACGTCTAATCTTCGCTTGTGTCTGTACTTTCCTCCTCTCGTGAGAGCGATGAACGGACAGAGGATCGAGCCTCTACCACTCCTTGCGCTCGATAACCCACACGAGCTTGGCCGTTTCACGTAAATATTTAAAATACTGAAACTCTCAAAGCCTTGGCGAGCAACACCTGCGCCAGGCAACACCTGGGCCAGGCAACACCTGCACCAGGCAACACCTTCTGCCAGGCAACACCTTCGCCAGGCAAAACCTGCCGCCAGGCAAAACCTGCGAGAGGCAACACCTGCACCAGGCAACACCTGTGCCAAAACAACACCGGTACCAGCAATTAAAGACAATAACACCATTTAAAATACACGCACTTCATCCCCGCGATGTTTTTTAACTTCGACAATAAAAAAATGGTTTAAGGAGAAACTCTCGTTTTAGAGGTAGAAACAGAGGAGATAATTGTGGGGGAATCGCGGTGGTAAATGTGGGGGAATCACGGTGGTAATTGTGGGAGAATATAAGAATACTGTAAAATTTTCCTGTAAAATTTACATAAATTGTAAAAAATTTTCATAATTTATCAATTTTTCTGTAATTTCTCATCAAATTTTCATAATTACATTTTCATAATTTATCGGTTTTTAACATTATAATTAAATTTCCTTGTTTTATTCAATGTTGTTAATCACATTTTTATACTTAGTCATTTTTTTTAATTACAGTTTAATCGTTATAATGTATCATTAGGCCTTCTCTACTTTTCTCATCCCAGTTGTGACTTGACAATGATCCAGGACGGACCGAAACGTCGTCATATTGTTCATCTCCTCAAGTGCAGGTTGCTGTTGCTTCATCAAAGTACATGTGTGATTTGTATTGTAATGTCTACACTATGATTTAGACTGTTATGTTTTGGCTCAGCAGAGTGATGGTTGCGGCAGGTGGTGTGTGTACTCAGAGGAGGGTAGTGACGTTTATTCAGGGGAGAGTAGTGGTGGGTTAGGTCCACTCCAGAGTACATTAAATGTTTTTATGGTGCTCCCCCTTTCCTCTCGGCTCACCCTCATTAGCCAAGTAAGGTCTCTTGTGGGGGTCACAGTGGGGGTGGGGAAGCACGGGTTAGGGAAAGGCGGTGATGGGGGGAGGGATTTAGGAGAGGGAGGAGGGAGGAGAGGTGACACAGGATTTAGGAGTTGCCATGAATGGGGGAACGGAAGCTAGTGGTTCACATGGGAAGGAGGAGGGGCCATGGTTCACCAGTAGTGGATGGTTCTCCTAGAGGGAAAATGGGAGGAATAATACATATAAAAGTATGAATTTCAAAAACAGGTGTAGCGGAAAAGGGAGAGGTATAAGTATGGTAAGTGCGAGTCAACGAGAGTAAAAAGCAAGTGTACAAATAAGAACGCTGAGATCAGGTAGGAAGGGATGAAAATATACGAGTATAACTCTGATAAAGCTTTACACACAACAGAAATGTGTACCCAGTTACATCTTTTTCTGCACTACGACTTTTCTTAATGTTGGTGTATAACCTGATGGGCAAGGGAAGTCTGCGACTTCGAGCGAGGGTACCTGCAGTACAATCTAGCTATTTTATATCTTAACACTGATGAAAGTAGATTAATATGGTCACTGGAAAATATATCTTGTCTTACTACTACTACTACTACTACTACCATTACCGCCACTACTTCTCCATTTCCTTCTTTCTTCCTCTCTTTTTCTTGTCCCTGACTTTCCCTCTCCTATATATATATATATTGGCTCTCTCACCTATGTATAGGTTGTGCCGTCCGCCACTTAATGCTGTCAGTCTCAAAGATGAGTTTTAATTTTGACTTTAGACCAGGTCTTTTACTGGTTTAAATGTAACTCCATGTTCTTCGTTTATGTCAAGCCATTTTTAAAGAACTTTGCTGTTTTTAGGTAAAGTTTCGTACTCTATATTAAAACCCGGATATCAAACTGCTGCCTCGCGTTTGTGCTTACAACTTAGGAGGGCAATTTGCTCCAGTGTTCTATAATTCTTGGGCTAAAATATTTTATACACCTGTTTGTTGCCTCGGAGTTTCACATCATTAATTAGTGTTCTCGAACCCCTTACACCTCAGATATATCTTGTTTGAATGTATCTGAAGTTGTTTTTAGTATCGTAAATCTTTGAGATCTTGTATTTACACGCTCTCTGTGTATGTTTCCACTATGCAACTCTCATAGAGACGAGGGTAGCTGAGCATCACTGTTGAACAATATTCTTTTAAATAAAATATAGACCTCGATAAGTACCTATACAGTAAACCACCTCTCAAGCTTATTAGTTTCTTCCTCAAAATCGTCGCAAAAACGATCAAAAAAATGCACTTAGAGGTTCATTTTTAATTATTTTTCATGACGTGATATGATGAAAAAAACTTAATAATGTAAGTTTGAAAGTAAAAAATAGGAAATTCCATTGTGCTTCAGGTCAGATGTGCGTAGCGATACATCGGTGAACTGTTGATGTGTTGAGGTATGCAGATGAGGAGGCGAGGGTTCTGCCTCCCAGCCTGTTGTAGCAACTGCAACAATATTCATCGTTTAGATTTGAAGAGGGTGATGGTCAGAAAGTGTAAAGAGGACTTTGGAAAAGGAGAATCTCTTTGCTTCAGCGTTATATTTTCTCTGTTTCCCCACTCTCTTTAATTTTTGTTTTAAGTAATTTTCTTCGCTTCCTACTCATTACGTATCGCTTACATCATCGCCTTTTTAATTCTCTTCTCACATATTCTCTTCTCGTACCTTTTTCCCTTTCTTCCTTTCTTGTTTCCCTTTCCCCTTCCCTCCTCTCTTCTATTTCCCATTTCTATTTCCCCTTTCCACTCCTCCATTCCTTCTTCCCTTTCCTCCCTCTTCCTCCCTTCCTCCTCACCTACTTAAACTTGTGTTTGGTTCAGCATGTCGTTGTGACTATTTATGTCTTTATGATGGTCTGGTTACCAGTATTTATTATGTCGATCTATCAAGTGGTTATATCATGTCGATCTATCAAGTGGTTATATCATGTCTATCTATCAAGTGGTTATATCATGTCGATCTATCAAGTAGTTATATCATGTCGATCTATCAAGTGGTTATATCATGTCGATCTATCAAGTGGTTATATCATGTCTATCTATCAAGTGGTTATATCGTGTCGATCTATCAAGTGGTTATGTCATGTCGATCTATCAAGTGGTTATATCATGTCGATCTATCAAGTGGTTATATCATGTCGATCTATCAAGTGGTTATATCATGTCGATCTATCAAGTGGTTATATCATGTCGATCTATCAAGTGGTCATATCATGTCGATCTATCAAGTGGTTATATCATGTCTATCTATCAAGTGGTTATATCATGTCGATCTATCAAGTGGTTATATCATGTCTATCTATCAAGTGGTTATATCATGTCGATCTATCAAGTGGTTATATCATGTCGATCTATCAAGTGGTTATATCATGTCTATCTATCAAGTGGTTATATCATGTCTATCTATCAAGTGGTTATATCATGTCGATCTATCAAGTGGTTATATCATGTCGATCTATCAAGTGGTTATATCATGTCGATCTATCAAGTGGTTATATCGTGTCGATCTATCAAGTAGTTATATCATGTCGATCTATCAAGTGGTTATATCATGTCGATCTATCAAGTGGTTATATCATGTCGATCTATCAAGTGGTTATATCGTGTCGATCTATCAAGTAGTTATATCATGTCGATCTATCAAGTGGTTATATCATGTCGATCTATCAAGTGGTTATATCATGTCGATCTATCAAGTGGTTATATCATGTCGATCTATCAAGTGGTTATATCATGTCGATCTATCAAGTGGTTATATCATGTCGATCTATCAAGTGGTTATATCATGTCTATCTATCAAGTGGTTATATCATGTCGATCTATCAAGTGGTTATAACGTGTCGATCTATCAAGTGGTTATATCATGTCGATCTATCAAGTGGTTATATCGTGTCGATCTATCAAGTAGTTATATCATGTCGATCTATCAAGTGGTTATATCATGTCGATCTATCAAGTGGTTATATCATGTCGATCTATCAAGTGGTTATATCATGTCGATATATCAAGTGGTTATATCATGTCGATCTATCAAGTGGTTATATCATGTCGATCTATCAAGTGGTTATATCATGTCTATCTATCAAGTGGTTATATCATGTCGATCTATCAAGTGGTTATAACGTGTCGATCTATCAAGTGGTTATATCATGTCGATCTATCAAGTGGTTATATCGTGTCGATCTATCAAGTAGTTATATCATGTCGATCTATCAAGTGGTTATATCATGTCGATCTATCAAGTGGTTATATCATGTCGATCTATCAAGTGGTTATATCATGTCGATCTATCAAGTGGTTATATCGTGTCGATCTATCAAGTGGTTATATCATGTCGATCTATCAAGTGGTTATATCATGTCGATCTATCAAGTGGTTATATCATGTCGATCTATCAAGTGGTTACATCATGTCGATCTATCAAGTGGTTATATCATGTCGATCTATCAAGTGGTTATATCATGTCGATCTATCAAGTGGTTATATCATGTCGATCTATCAAGTGGTTATATCATGTTGATCTATCAAATGGTTATATTATGTCGATCTATCAAGTAGTTATATCATGTCGATCTATCAAGTAGTTATATCATGTCGATCTATCAAGTAGTTATATCATGTCGATCTATCAAGTAGTTATATCATGCGAATCTATCAAGTGGTTATATCATGTCGATCTATCAAGTGGTTATATCATGTCGATCTATCAAGTGGTTATATCATGTCGATCTATCAAGTGGTTATATCATGTCGATCTATCAAGTGGTTATATCATGTCGATCTATCAAGTGGTTATATCATGTCGATCTGGCTCTTGACTTTAGCACAGAAAACCTATTTTTGTAAACGTCTGAGAAATGTTCAACACTTGAAACTCGGATTTTGTAGCAGATTTAGGGACATTTAAGTGATGGCCTGAACTTTTTTTCCTCCAACTTTTCGATTTTCTTTCGTTCATAACTCGAGAATCCCTCATCCTACTGGACTCAAATTTGGATTTTTGTATGTACGGTAACGAGGAGCACATTCTAGGAACATTTGGCATGTGCAGGCGCCTTATGATCAAAGTTATTGACCCCCCATTCCCAGCAGCCTGGAATGGCTGGGATAATTTGCAGAATCCTCAGAGGCGTAATTTCAAATGTAAAAAATAAAAAAAATAAAAAAATTGGTGAGTAGGCTGTTAACAGAAGTACGATCACGTAAACCCAAGTACGATCTACAGCCCAGCTGGTCAGGTACTGACTTGAGGTGCCTTAAAGACAGCCAGGGGTCTATTGGTAATCTCCTTTACGTATGCTGGGAGGCAGTTGAACAATCTTGGAGCCCTGACACTTAGTATGTTGTCTCTTAGCGTTCTCGGTACCCCCACCCCGTTCCCCCAGCTTTTCATTGGGGGGATGTTTCATCTTCTGCGAAGTCTTTTGCTCTCGTAGGGAGTGATTTTTGTTTGCAGATTTGGGACTAATCCCTCTAGGGTTTTCCAGGTGTATATTACCATGTATCTTTCTCTCCTGCGTTCCAGGGAGTATAAATCAAGGGACTTCAATCATTTCCAGTAATTTAGTTGCTTTATCGTACTTATACATGCCGTGAAAGTTCTCTGTATGTTCTCAAGGTCTGCAATTTCGCCTGCCTTGCAAGGGGCCCTTAGTGTACAGCAATATTTCAGCTTAAAGATAACAAGCGATTTGAAGAGAATCATCATAGGGTTCGCATCTCTAGTTTTGAAGGTTCTCATTTTCCATTCTATCATGTGTTAAATACATTGTTGTGATCTTTGAAAGTGAGATTCTCTTACATTATCACTCCTATGTCCTTCACATCAGTTTTTAGTTCTATTGTGTGGTTGAAATTTATTTTATACTCCTGTACAGTTTTTATTTCCTCGAGTTTTCCATAGAGGAGTAACTGAAATTTGTCTTCATTAAACCTCGTGTTATTTTCTGCGGCCCATTTACAGATCTGGTTCATGTCCACTTGGAGATCTGCAGTATCTTAGATGGCTGACACTGTCATGCAAATTCGGGTGTCGTCCGCAAAGGTCACGTTGTTGCGGTTTACATCTCTGTCTTTGCCAGTTATGAGGATGAGGAACAGGATGGGAGCGAGTACTGTACCTTGTTGTACAGAGCTTCTCATTGTACCCGCCTCTGACTTTGTTTACTATTACTCTTTTTGCCCTATTTGTTAGGAAGTCATAGATCCATGTACCCACTTTTCCTGTTATTCTTTTATCACGCATTTTGTGTGCTGTTACACCATGTTCGCACTTGTCGAAGCTTTCGCAAAGTACATCTTCAGAGCATCCAAGACAATGTCATAGTGGTCCAGTAGTTGTGAGAGGCAGGAGAGACCTGCTGTAAACCCATGCTACCCTGGGTTATGCAATTGATGAGTGTCTAAGCGGATAGCGATCTTGCTTTTTAGAACCTTTTCGAAGATTTTTATGATGTGGGACGTTAGTGCTATCGGTCTGTTATTCTTTGCAATTGCTTTACTGCCACCTTTGTGGAATGGGGTTGTCTGTTTTTTTTTAGTGACTGTGGGATGATCCCTATGTCCATGCTCCCTCTACAGGGAGGTAACACTAGTAGTGCTGGTGGACACACATACACACATGTATCAATATCAAAGGTAAAATATGTTGTAAATGCTACTATAAAACAGAGATGTAATACAATTAATAACCTGACGTCCACTTTATAAACTGAACTATTTTCTATTCTGTGACCTCTAACAGCTTATTTGCTATACTGTGACGTCTAACAGTATATGTGTAACTGATTCTCCTTCCTTGTTTCTTGCTCTAAATAGACTGAGATAGGAATGTAGCATGTTGGTATATTAAGCTAGGCACAGGTATATATAAATTATGATGAAAGGGATTAGAGTTAAGCTTTTGTTGATTCCTTTTTACATACGTTTCCAGGAGCATGACAGGGTTAATGAATTATCCAAATACGCATTAAATAAAAATATCGTTGAAATTAATTTAGTTTTTTTCAAACAAAAGTTTAAGAATCATTATCAGAAAAGAACTAGTAAACGAGTGTGAAGAAAATAGCAACAACAACAGATCAATTGTACTTCATAGTGAAATGTGTCAGGTCAAACATATCTCTGGAGAAATTAATAACGTCAGTAATTGCAAGATGTTGTTACTACTAGACTAACGCTAGGCTATAAGTGTCTCTGGCGGCACAGTTTGTAGGGATAGGCCCATGACATAAAATGCAAAGTATGTGGATAGACAGGGCTATACAATGTCATGGTTTATCTTGGAGTATATCACATTCCAACCTTTCGGAGACACCTCCATACATACCCTTCAGGTTATGGCAAAACATTTCCTAAACACTAAAAAGTCACAATACCGTGCAAGGTTTCTGTGAAAAACACTCTATCGTTATTAATATATTGTGATTGTATCCATATTTTGCTTTGACCAGACGAACTGATTTAACTGATGAGATTGCAAGCCAATTATTAGCAGTTTTTATTGATACTAAACCTTTTTTTTTTGAGATTGTATTCTATAATGTATTTTGTACATTAGTTGCGTGAAGTAATTGTAATATATGAAATGACAAATATTTTCAATTGAGTGATGTAACAATGCCCAGTGGGGTCTGACGGAGACTCACTGTGGCCTCTGTAATCCTGATTTGTTGTGTTACCACTCACAGGATGGTTGTGGGTTGCACAATATACTAGAATCTCAACTAGAGTATTAAAGAAGTATATAAATCTTTGGGTGGATGAAAAGCGTAGGTAGGTATAATGTTTGTCAGGAAATAGGACAAGTGTTTCCTGAAGCGGGTCTTACTCATATGATGATCCACAGCCGAAGCTTTTGGTCCGACTCATATGATGATCTACAGCCGAAGCTTTTGGTTATCTGACCGAGGACGTACGCTGGCTTACCGGTCCACCTGTTTAAATATCATGGTTATGATCATAACCAGAGATCTTTCCTTGTGGATAGAAAGCATAGGGAACATTGCATAAAAGAAGTCTTACAGAGGTAAGGGCATGAACATCCTACAGGCATGTGTTTCGAGAGGGGACAAGTGATTTGTAGGATATAATGAGCTCCTGAAATGTGAGAAACATAACATCTAGAAAGGGATTCAGGAATATTGGTTAACCGAACTTGTGTCCTGGAGGTAGGAAGGTCACTGGGACGATGTCGCTGAAATTTATTGGGTCAGTTGCATCGTGATGTCTGTGTACTTAAGGAAAGATTGCAACTGAATGACTGATGGTGAATATTTCCTTATTTGGGCCAATCCACCTTGATGGGAAACGGCCGATTTGTTACCCGACTCTTACAAGCGACTTTTAATTAAATCATGATAAGATATCCACTGACTTGGGTAATAAAAACTGTGTAATAACGTTGATAGAATTACCGACAATATATTAAGTAAAATGGACACATACAACTAACGAGGCGTTTTATTACGGCAGTGTTTTGTTCTTCACCTTGACAGTATTCTTCTGGCCGGCCTGAAGATTTAAACACCGGTGTGTCCTCCTTGGAGGGATATTGGTGATGCTAGTAGATGTTGTATATGTCATTTTAGCCAGTATTAACTTGGAAATGATATATCCAGTGTTTTCATTAAATATCTGGAGTATTCCTCTTTTGAACAGCGTCGATGTTTAATGGCTGATTTATGAAATGGTTGAAACATTTTTGTTTGTTTTTAGTTTAGGCTGAGTTGGGGCAACCTAGTGAATTAACTTGAAATTTTTGTGTTCTGTACCATAGCTGAATAATCAATTTTCTGGTCAGCTTTTTAAGTTTTTAATGATGTGTTCTCAAAAGAATCTTCGTCATGAACTTGAGTTGTGTAAGTTTTAATTTGACAGTTTTATTAGACAAATTGTATTCCGTGAAATATGTGAAGACTCTCCTGATCAGACCCTCAAGGCCAATCAAATTTGTTTATTATTTTTCCAAAGCCTAAATAAAATTTATTAAGCCTTAATCGTCAGTCTTGGAGAAAAGTTTGGACTACTTTTGATCTGCGTAGGTTCCAAATTAACCTTTTTGAAATTAAGAAAATTGATATATTTGGTTTTGATAATTTGTGAGGTCCTCATCCGATTGGCTTCAAACTTTCAACCCCGATAACTTGATAATGAAACTTCTGAGCGGCTTCAAACTTAGTATATAATGGAATATTGATATATGAACTACGGAATTCCTCTTCAGTTTGTCTTTAAACCTTTCAAGTTGGCCTTTCTTGGTGGAAAGCTTGAATAAGAAAAAGGTACAACACCGTGACTGGAACAATACACAAATAACCCGCACATAGGAGAAAGGAGCTTGCGACGACGTTTCGGTCCGACTTGTACCAGTTACAGAGTGTGACTGTAAATGGTCCAAGTCGGACCGAAACGTCGTCGTAAGCTTTACTTTCCCATGTGCAGGTTATTTGTGGATAGCTTTAATTTAAGCTTGGGTTGTGTATGTTCTAATATATGAGGACATACACAATATTTCATTAAAGAAATTGGGATATTAGATTCCATGTGATAACTAGTAAAAAATCTGTATCAAAATTTTAACACTTATATTCAATTGCATTAGAAACCTATGCCAGACTGCATTATTCCTTTTGCGTGCAAGGAGGTAGAGGGCGGCTGGGGTTATGCAACCCGGGGATATCTTTGTTGGGTCGCGTAGCGACCGAAATGTATCTAGTTATTACTGTATCATTAAGTGAAGTGCTAAACTCGTTTGGGTTATACCGCGCCTGAGGAACGGGTTGTGTGGCTGTATTCAGGTTTGATCCGAGGAAGGGGATAGTTGATCTAATCCCTTCCAGTAGGAGCCCCTCGCCAGCATCATTACAATCTTACCTGGATGAGGTGATCCTTATAGGAATATTTTGCTTTAAAATATTCAGCATGGAAGCAAAACTGTCCGGTTTAAACACTCCTGTGGCCATCCCCATCCCCCTACCCACCCAGTGTTCCACACACAACACCAGCCTCACACACCATGCTTCATTTACCATCCAACTATCCTTCATTCTTCACAGCTACCACCATCCCTCACTTCCCGTGGATTGTTCCTGTAACAAAGACTCAATGATATTTTGTTCGGTGAATGTATTAGCTACAAGTATTTTAACATGTTTTCCCTACTCAGTTGGGCGCACAGACTCACTCGTATATCTGGAGGGTTTTCCGGGGGTCAACGCCCCCGCGGCCCGGTTCATGACCAGGCTTCGCCTGGTATGATTTGATTCTTGTACGGAGTTAACACAGTCTTATCACACCTGATGGTTTATCTCCCTCGATTCTTGGCAATTTTAACACTGTGGTGGTGTTGGAGTGTTTTTTGCCTAGCAATAGAGGTGCTTTCTTCCCACAGGGTGCACCCAGCATCTTTCTCGGCTTAACTGGCGATGATGCTTCCCCTTTCGTCTAAATTTGCTGACACGACTGATGCCACAGAAGAAACTGTGAATATGGATTGCAGAATGTATAACTTGGTGTGAAGCAGCTTGTTTAATGATTATGATATAAGTAAATTTGATATAATCTCCACAGTAGCAAGTTGATAATGATAGTGTGAACTTCATAATGTTAGAAACTACCTTGAATAATGTTATAAATCACCTGAATAATCAGGTGATTTATAACAGAGCCGCCACCACTACCACCTCTCTATCTTCGTGGTCCATCATTTCCCCTTCCCTAGTGTTCAACAGAGCCACAACTCCCTCCCTCGTCGTGGTTTACCATTCCCCCGTCCCAAGTGTTCAGCAGAGCCTCCTACCATTCCTCACACGTCGTGGTTCAAGTCTAAACCGCTATCGAAAATGCTGTAGTCATCAAAGCTTGCTCACAAGTCTTCTGGAGCAGTAAACTGGACCTGCCATTTGCTATTTCCTGCCTCTCTCTCAGCTTGTAAATGCAATATTTTCACAACGTCAGTCAGGCGCGAGCTTCCAAAATTTTTGGACCTTCGAAATATGTTAATGTAATCTGGTGAACCCCGTATACATTCTCTCTTACTGTTAATAATCTTTGGCTAAATTATTAGCTACTATGATTATTTTTTTAAATATTAAAGCTCGCTATTGTTATGACTATCATAACTTGTAGGAAAGACGCGTTGTAGAAGTAACTTTTATTTACACAACATTTGTTGATATTACGTCATTTACATGTAAATAATCCTGTATTGTCGTACATTTTTTGTCTATCACACAATCCAAACTGCCAAATAAATGCTAGGTTTTCTCATTTTTTTATTTATGGAAAGACTCTCCAGAATTTCCACACACATGTTATCTCTACCATTCAGTGAACCTCGTGTACTGTTCGTCTACATGAATTTGACACATGTCCAAAATTTGGGTATAGTTATTTGTAGACGTTTCGCCAACCAGAGGCTTTATCAAGAAAATACGTACAGGGGCTTAAACGGAAGGCTGTAGATGAGGAAAGCAGTTCCTCAGGTTTGCAGAATTATCAGCATAAAACTATTGATGATAAAGCAGGTGTTCATTACCTAAGTCCTCATGACTCAATTTCTCTGTATTTTATACCATTAATATACTGTAGGCCTTCCTGAAAAAAAAAAGAGTTTTGAGAAACATCTAGGCTGCTCACAATATAGTGACTAGAGTAATAGGTCAATGATCATAATATTTCTACTGGTTATATTGCGTCTACGAGAATTCCAGATCGATCCCGAGTCTCGATAAACAATTTGTTATATATATGTGGTGCCGAATAGGTAAAACTTGCAATTTTGGCTTAAATAGCAACGCTCTTCTTGCCGAATAGGGCAAGCGAAAAATTTGTGTATGCAGTAATTTCGCAAAAATCATTCTGAACCTAACGAAGAAAATATAGTTCATTGTGTTTGTTTCATATTAAATTATTGTAAACTTATCAAAAATATATTTATTTGGATTAGGCTAAATTAAATTGTGTTTTTTATTATAAGGTTAAGTATGTTTAATTTTTTTTGTACAAAATTATTAACTTTTACATTAACATAATTGAAAAATATCTTTAAATATATATATATATATATATATATATATATATATATATATATATATATATATATATATATATATATATATATATATATATATATATATATATATATATGTCGTGCCGAATAGGCAGAACTTGCGATCTTGGCTTAAATAGCAACGCTCATCTTGCCATATAGGACAAGTGAAAATTTGTGTATGCAATAATTTCGCCAAAATCATTCTGAACCTAACGAAAAAAATATATTTGATTGTGTTTGTTTAGTACTAAATTATTGTAAACGTATTTAAAATATATTTAGTTGGGTTAGGCTAAAATAAATTGTTCTTGTTATAATAAGGTTAGGTAAGTTTTCTAAGATTCTTTTGGTGCAAAATAAAAAATTTTTGCATTAACAATAATGAAAAAAATGTATCTTTAAACGTATAAGAGAAAATTTCAGAAAGGGCTTAGTTTTAAATGAGTTCTTGCTAAGTGACCAGTTTTACATATTCGGCACGACATATATATATATATATATATATATATATATATATATATATATATATATATATATATATATAAATAGCTCTTGTTCTTTTTTATTTCTTCTATTGTCCATGGGGAAGTGGAAAAGAATCTTTCCTCCGTAAGCCATGCGTGTCGTATGAGGCGACTAAAATGCCGGGAGCAATGGGCTAGTAACCCCTTCTCCTGTATACAATTACTAAAAAAGAGAAGAAGAAAAACTTTATAAAACTGGGTTGCTTAAATGTGCGTGGATGTAGTGCGGATGACAAGAAACAGATGATTGCTGATGTTATGAATGAAAAGAAGTTGGATGTCCTGGCCCTAAGCGAAACAAAGCTGAAGGGGGTAGGAGAGTTTCAGTGGGGGGAAATAAATGGGATTAAATCTGGAGTATCTGAGAGAGTTAGAGCAAAGGAAGGGGTAGCAGTAATGTTAAATGATCAGTTATGGAAGGAGAAAAGAGAATATGAATGTGTAAATTCAAGAATTATGTGGATTAAAGTAAAGGTTGGATGCGAGAAGTGGGTCATAATAAGCGTGTATGCACCTGGAGAAGAGAGGAATGCAGAGGAGAGAGAGAGATTTTGGGAGATGTTAAGTGAATGTATAGGAGCCTTTGAACCAAGTGAGAGAGTAATTGTGGTAGGGGACTTGAATGCTAAAGTAGGAGAAACTTTTAGAGAGGGTGTGGTAGGTAAGTTTGGGGTGCCAGGTGTAAATGATAATGGGAGCCCTTTGATTGAACTTTGTATAGAAAGGGGTTTAGTTATAGGTAATACATATTTTAAGAAAAAGAGGATAAATAAGTATACACGATATGATGTAGGGCGAAATGACAGTAGTTTGTTGGATTATGTATTGGTAGATAAAAGACTGTTGAGTAGACTTCAGGATGTACATGTTTATAGAGGGGCCACAGATATATCAGATCACTTTCTAGTTGTAGCTACACTGAGAGTAAAAGGTAGATGGGATACAAGGAGAATAGAAGCATCAGGGAAGAGAGAGGTGAAGGTTTATAAACTAAAAGAGGAGGCAGTTAGGGTAAGATATAAACAGCTATTGGAGGATAGATGGGCTAATGAGAGCATAGGCAATGGGGTCGAAGAGGTATGGGGTAGGTTTAAAAATGTAGTGTTAGAGTGTTCAGCAGAAGTTTGTGGTTACAGGAAAGTGGGTGCAGGAGGGAAGAGGAGCGATTGGTGGAATGATGATGTAAAGAGAGTAGTAAGGGAGAAAAAGTTAGCATATGAGAAGTTTTTACAAAGTAGAAGTGATGCAAGGAGGGAAGAGTATATGGAGAAAAAGAGAGAAGTTAAGAGAGTGGTGAAGCAATGTAAAAAGAGAGCAAATGAGAGAGTGGGTGAGATGTTATCAACAAATTTTGTTGAAAATAAGAAAAAGTTTTGGAGTGAGATTAACAAGTTAAGAAAGCCTAGAGAACAAATGGATTTGTCAGTTAAAAATAGGAGAGGAGAGTTATTAAATGGAGAGTTAGAGGTATTGGGAAGATGGAAGGAATATTTTGAGGAATTGTTAAATGTTGATGAAGATAGGGAAGCTGTGATTTCGTGTATAGGGCAAGGAGGAATAACATCTTGTAGGAGTGAGGAAGAGCCAGTTGTGAGTGTGGGGGAAGTTCGTGAGGCAGTAGGTAAAATGAAAGGGGGTAAGGCAGCCGGGATTGATGGGATAAAGATAGAAATGTTAAAAGCAGGTGGGGATATAGTTTTGGAGTGGTTGGTGCAATTATTTAATAAATGTATGGAAGAAGGTAAGGTACCTAGGGATTGGCAGAGAGCATGCATAGTTCCTTTGTATAAAGGCAAAGGGGATAAAAGAGAGTGCAAAAATTATAGGGGGATAAGTCTGTTGAGTGTACCTGGTAAAGTGTATGGTAGAGTTATAATTGAAAGAATTAAGAGTAAGACGGAGAATAGGATAGCAGATGAACAAGGAGGCTTTAGGAAAGGTAGGGGGTGTGTGGACCAGGTGTTTACAGTGAAACATATAAGTGAACAGTATTTAGATAAGGCTAAAGAGGTCTTTGTGGCATTTATGGATTTGGAAAAGGCGTATGACAGGGTGGATAGGGGGGCAATGTGGCAGATGTTGCAAGTGTATGGTGTAGGAGGTAGGTTACTGAAAGCAGTGAAGAGTTTTTACGAGGATAGTGAGGCTCAAGTTAGAGTATGTAGGAAAGAGGGAAATTTTTTCCCAGTAAAAGTAGGCCTTAGACAAGGATGTGTGATGTCACCGTGGTTGTTTAATATATTTATAGATGGGGTTGTAAGAGAAGTAAATGCGAGGGTCTTGGCAAGAGGCGTGGAGTTAAAAGATAAAGAATCACACACAAAGTGGGAGTTGTCACAGCTGCTCTTTGCTGATGACACTGTGCTCTTGGGAGATTCTGAAGAGAAGTTGCAGAGATTGGTGGATGAATTTGGTAGGGTGTGCAAAAGAAGAAAATTAAAGGTGAATACAGGAAAGAGTAAGGTTATGAGGATAACAAAAAGATTAGGTGATGAAAGATTGAATATCAGATTGGAGGGAGAGAGTATGGAGGAGGTGAACGTATTCAGATATTTGGGAGTGGACGTGTCAGCAGATGGGTCTATGAAAGATGAGGTGAATCATAGAATTGATGAGGGAAAAAGAGTGAGTGGTGCACTTAGGAGTCTGTGGAGACAAAGAACTTTGTCCTTGGAGGCAAAGAGGGGAATGTATGAGAGTATAGTTTTACCAACGCTCTTATATGGGTGTGAAGCGTGGGTGATGAATGTTGCAGCGAGGAGAAGGCTGGAGGCAGTGGAGATGTCATGTCTGAGGGCAATGTGTGGTGTGAATATAATGCAGAGAATTCGTAGTTTGGAAGTTAGGAGGAGGTGCGGGATTACCAAAACTGTTGTCCAGAGGGCTGAGGAAGGGTTGTTGAGGTGGTTCGGACATGTAGAGAGAATGGAGCGAAACAGAATGACTTCAAGAGTGTATCAGTCTGTAGTGGAAGGAAGGCGGGGTAGGGGTCGGCCTAGGAAGGGTTGGAGGGAGGGGGTAAAGGAGGTTTTGTGTGCGAGGGGCTTGGACTTCCAGCAGGCATGCGTGAGCGTGTTTGATAGGAGTGAATGGAGACAAATGGTTTTTAATACTTGACGTGCTGTTGGAGTGTGAGCAAAGTAACATTTATGAAGGGATTCAGGGAAACCGGCAGGCCGGACTTGAGTCCTGGAGATGGGAAGTACAGTGCCTGCACTCTGAAGGAGGGGTGTTAATGTTGCAGTTTAAAAACTGTAGTGTAAAGCACCCTTCTGGCAAGACAGTGATGGAGTGAATGATGGTGAAAGTTTTTCTTTTTCGGGCCACCCTGCCTTGGTGGGAATCGGCCGGTGTGATAATAAGATAAGATATATATATATATATATATATATATATATATATATATATATATATATATATATATATATTGTGTGTGTGTGTGTGTGTGTATGTAATTTTATTTATTTTGAAAGATTATCCTCTTACAAAAAACATAGAACCAATAATAGGAATCGTAAGGCAAGGTTTTATGGCAGAAATTGGAGAGTTCTTATTTTCCTTTGGCTGTAAATATCTGTGATCTCTCAAAAGATGGCGTCTCTTTAGTCTGCATCACATCATCAAAGTTGATATTAAAGTCTTTCTTGGAGGGAAAAAAACTGACATGAATGCCAGCGCATTAAAAAGACATCAGAGGAAAATAAATTTAGGCTTTTAAAATGAAAGATGTACAGAGGAGGTCGTTACCATCAGCTGCGTGCTGAGGGGGGGGGGGGGTACACCCTTCCCTGAGGGTGCGTGCTGAGGGGGGGGTACACCCTTCCCTGAGGGTGCGTGCTGAGGGGGGTACACCCTTCCCTGAGGGTGCGTGCTGAGGGGGGTACACCCTTCCCTGAGGGTGCTTGCTGAGGGGGGTACACCCTTCCCTGAGGGTGCGTGCTGAGGGGGGTACACCCTTCCCTGAGGGTGCGTGCTGAGGGGGGTACACCCTTCCCTGAGGGTGCGTGCTGAGGGGGGTACACCCTTCCCTGAGGGTGCGTGCTGAGGGGGGTACACCCTTCCCTGAGGGTGCGTGCTGAGGGGGGGTACACCCTTCCCTGAGGGTGCGTGCTGAGGGGGGGTACACCCTTCCCTGAGGGTGCGTGCTGAGGGGGGGTACACCCTTCCCTGAGGGTGCGTGCTGAGGGGGGGTACACCCTTCCCTGAGGGTGCGTGCTGAGGGGGGTACACCCTTCCCTGAGGGTGCGTGCTGAGGGGGGGTACACCCTTCCCTGAGGGTGCGTGCTGAGGGGGGTACACCCTTCCCTGAGGGTGCGTGCTGAGGGGGGGGTACACCCTTCCCTGAGGGTGCGTGCTGAGGGGGGTACACCCTTCCCTGAGGGTGCGTGCTGAGGGGGGTACACCCTTCCCTGAGGGTGCGTGCTGAGGGGGGTACACCCTTCCCTGAGGGAGCGTGCTGAGGGGGGTACACCCTTCCCTGAGGGTGCGTGCTGAGGGGGGGTACACCCTTCCCTGAGGGTGCGTGCTGAGGGGGGTACACCCTTCCCTGACCCTTCCCTGAGGGTGCGTGCTGAGGGGGGTACACCCTTCCCTGAGGGTGCGTGCTGAGGGGGGTACACCCTTCCCTTAGGGTGCGTGCTGCGGGGGGTCCACCCTTCCCTGAGGGTGCGTGCTGAGGGGGGTACACCCTTCCCTGAGGGTGCGTGCTGAGGGGGGGTACACCCTTCCCTGAGGGTGCGTGGTGAGGGGGGGTACACCCTTCCCTGAGGGTGCGTGCTGAGGGGGGTACACCCTTCCCTGAGGGTGCGTGCTGAGGGGGGTACACCCTTCCCTGAGAGTGCGTGCTGAGGGGGGGTACACCCTTCCCTGAGAGTGCGTGCTGAGGGGGGTACACCCTTCCCTGAGGGTGCGTGCTCAGGGGGGGTACACCCTTCCCTGAGGGTGCGTGCTGAGGAGGGGTACACTCTTCCCTGAGGGTGCGTGCTGAGGGGGGGTACACCCTTCCCTGAGGGTGCGTGCTGAGGGGGGTACACCCTTCCCTGAGGGTGCGTGCTGAGGGGGGGTACACTCTTCCCTGAGGGTGCGTGCTGAGGGGGGGTACACCCTTCCCTGAAGGGTGCGTGCTGAGGGGGGTACACTCTTCCCTGAGGGTGCGTGCTGAGGGGGGTACACCCTTCCCTGAAGGGTGCATGCTGGGGGTACACCCTTCCCTGAAGGGTGCGTGCTGAGGGGGTACACCCTTCCCTGAAGGGTGCGTGCTGAGGGGGTACACCCTTCCCTGAAGGGTGCGTGCTGAGGGGGTACACCCTTCCCTGTAGGGTACGTGCTGGGGGTACACCCTTCCCTGAAGGGTACGTGCTGAGGGGGGTACACCCTTCCCTGAAGGATACGTGCTCAAGGGGGTACACCCTTCCTTGAAGGGTACGTGCTTAGGGGGGGTATACTCTTCCATGAATGGTACGTGCTCAGGGGGTACAACCTTCCTTGAAAGGTACATGTTCAGGGGGTACAACCTTCCCTGAAGGGTACGTGCTCATGGGGTACAACCTTCATAAGAACATAAGAATGTAGGAACACTGCAGAAGGCCTACTGGCCCATACGAGGCAGGTCCTTATCAAAACGACATCTACCTAAAGCTACTCAAGAAATAACTCCCGTACCCCTTATTTTTTGGCGCCCAACGTGGGGCGCCAAAAGGATGCGTGCTCGGGGGGTTCTCCCTTCCCTGAAGGGTACGTGCTCAGTAGTGCACCCTTCCCTGAAAGGTGCGTGCTCAGTGGGTACACCCTTCCCTGAATGGAAAGTATTCAATGGTACTGTTTCTCTAAATGGAAAGACCTCCGAAATATACACAATCTCTAAAAGGAATTTGCTAAGGGCATTAGTTTCCCCTGAGTGGGATATTTTCAGAGGTATGATATCCCCCTTCCCTGAATGGGAGGTTAACAGAGGAAAATAACCCCCTTTCCCCGAGTGGTACGTTTTCATGGAAAACTGGAGAATTCCCCTCCCACCTTCAAATGAGTTCCTTGATGCCGGTGAGAGGGACCCTTGATGCCGGTGAGAGGGACCCTTGATGCCGGTGAGAGGGACTCTTGATGCCGGTGAGAGGGACCCTTGATGCATTGAAATGAACCCGTTCTCCCCTTCGTTTTATCGAACCCTCTTATGGATTCAGTGTTTCCGCCTTATTGTAACAAGCATAATGAACCAGTGACCAGCACCAACAACCTGATTGATCCTCCGAGAACACATTCCTCGAAATAGATACTTTGTTCAGCCTTACCTGCGTACTTACGATCAATCGATCATATGTTGCTATGAAATTTAGGAACGGAAAACATATCAATATCATAAGGGATTCAGGGAAACCGGCAGGCCGGACTTGAGTCCTGGAGATGGGAAGTACAGTGCCTGCACTCTGAAGGAGGGGTGTTAATGTTGCAGTTTAAAAACTGTAGTGTAAAGCACCCTTCTGGCAAGACAGTGATGGAGTGAATGATGGTGAAAGTTTTTCTTTTTCGGGCCACCCTGCCTTGGTGGGAATCGGCCGGTGTGATAATAAAAAAAAATAAGTTTTATTATAATTATGATTTATTATTATTATTAGTGTTATTGTTAGTATTAGTATTCTTAATATTCATGGGGAAGCGCTAAAGCCGTAGGGGATCATATACAGCTTTTGGGAAATGGATGGCAGTCGTGGTCGATCGGAGGCAAAGAATGATAGCTCTCTCGATCCTTGCATCGAGAATTCTTCGCTGGCATCCAGGCACCCCCGTCCCCCTTGTGAAAGATCAGTACTTTAAAAATCTGAAAGCGTTCATATTTCCTAACTGTATCTGCACGATTCACGACGCTGTGGTCTTCATATACAGTGTTCTGCAGAAATAATGTGGGCCGCAAATTTTGGAAAAACTAAGGCTAATCATCTCAAAAATTGGTTAGTTTACTTCCGTAAAAACGAGAAGTCGGAACGTATCCTGGCATTTAGGCACTCTGGTCCTTGCGTACCCTGGTCCTTCCGTACCCTGGTCCTTGCGTACCCTGGTCCTTCCGTACCCTGGTCCTTGCGTACCCTGGTCCTTCCGTACCCTGGTCCTTGAGTACCCTGCTCTTTGCGTACCCTGGTCCTTCTGTATCCTGGTCCTTGAGTACCCTGCTCTTTGCGTACCATGGTCCGTACGCCCCCTGGTCCAACATGTACTCTGGCCTATACGCACCCTGATCTTCAGGTACCCTGTATCAGCTCGGTCTACTACTGTCTTCCACCCTTCTAGTAATTTTTTTTCAATGTTCTCTGGTCCTAACCTACCCCAGTTTTTACCTGCTCTGGTTTTTACCTACCCTAGTTCTTATCCTGATTTTCATCTACTCTGGTTCTTATCTATCCTGGTTCTTGTCTACCCTTGTTATGCACCCTGGTTCTTATCAACCCAGGTTATGTGCCCTGGTTTTTATCTACCCTGGTTCTTATGTACCCTGGTTCTTACCTACCCTGGTTCTTATCTACACTGGTTCTTATCTACACTGATTCTTACCTTGGTTTTTACCAACCCTGGTTCTTACCAAACCCTGATTCTTATCCACCATGGACCTTATCTATCTCGGTTCTTATCTACCGTGATTCTTATCTACCTTGATTCTTACCTACACCGGTTCTTACCTACCCAGGTTCATAACTTCCCTGGTCTTTATCTCTGATTCTTATCTAACCTGGCCCTTAAGTACCCTGGTTCCTATCTACCTTGGTCATTACGTACCCTGGTCCTTGTCTACCATGGTTCTTGCCTACCCTGGTTCTTATCTACCCTGATTCTTATCTACTCTGGTCATTACATACCCTGACCCTGCATTTATTGACAAATTTCTTTGTATAGATACATCAGCATCTCTATAACTGCTCCCAGTCATAAAAATACATTCACTTCCTCCCTACACCTTCCTTCCAGCCTGGTCACTGGTCTTTCCTGTCCTTACCTTCTACTTATATATCAGATACATCAGCTTTGTATTAGATACCTTATGATTTAAGATTTCAGTTTTCGCCTATGGCATTTATTTATTTTGCATTCCGTTAATAAACACGTAAAACAACCCTGCTTGACACTAACTTTTCCTTGCAAATATTCCCCTTTCCTGAGCCATCCTCTCGACGCTAGGAAGCTCAGGACAACCTTTTTCTTAAAATAGAGGCTTGAAGACGCTTTTATTAAAACAACGTTTCATTTTGTATAGATTTTTCAAGGATGACAAGGTTATTGACATAGCGGAACCATTACCAATAAAAAATTTGTTCTGTAACCTGTGTCTTCGCTAAAGTCAGCAGTACGCCATTGAGACTGAACTTAGCACTAAATCCATGCATTAGCATGGAACATATCTTTATCAAGTCTATAACTGCTACAATCGCATTATTCATTTTAACTTCTGTTCTCTTACATGATTCTGTGTAGAACACTTAATTCACACATCCTGTTTCATTTCTACATACGTTTGGCTTATCAGCATTTGGTCTTTACCATCCCTCTGTCAACAAGTGTTCTACAGTACATGTTACCTCGTGTACTCATCAGACGTATTTTCTCTAGAGATCGTATTCTTTTTTTTTTCTTATTACCATTCTCTTTAATATAGGAATGCCAGTCCTTGTGTACCATCATTTCTCTGATCCAGTGAACGAACGCACCAAACACTCCAACAAACTATCCTCATCATTCAGCATATAAGTATTAAATCTTCCTTGACGAGTTTCTCACTTTTATCCTATTTCTTACTGCATCACTTAATTCTTTCGTAACTAACAGTTATTTTCCGATTTAAATAAAGGTCATTCTAATTCGTCACATGGAGAAAATTAACGTCTCGATTTTTCCTGCAACATATAAAAGATATTCATTACTCACGAAATCGTATTCACTTATTAGCTTGCCAGAAATATTCCAACATCGAATATTACAGATTTTACAGGGAATAAATAAATATAAAAGCATATATTCTACAGCATAATAATTTTTTAAACTTACTGGTATATGTACCTTATAGCTTGAAAAAAAACAAAAAAAAAAACATTATTACAGCCAGTTTTGTGAATATTGGGTCAAACGTGGAAGAAAATATTTAATTTCAACACTGATATATTCTATACATTATTTAATAAAAAAATTCAAATTTTCTCCCTCTTCCACACTGTTTTTTTTTTTGTAGATTTTCACGATGAAAAAAATAAATAATATATATGCCACAATTTTGGAAACCTCATCATGTTGACATGTTTGTAACCAATAACACTGACATGTTGCAACAATAATTAATGTTATTTTATCAGGACATCATTACCAGCAGTAATGTGTCAGTTACAGGAATGTTTTGTTAACGCCCAGCTGGATCATTATTGGGGTGAGGAAAACATTGTTTGGAAGGGAAAGCCTTTATTGCGACGTTTCGCCAACCTTGGTCATTATCTGTCTGCTCGAACCATTGTTTATCTCCTTATCTCGATTATTATAACGGGTCATACAACGTCGGGGGAATTACGATGAAATCAGGTTTGATCCGAAGAAGAAAAATGGTGGTTTTAGAGTAGTTTCACTCGTCTTTTCTTGAGAGTAATTCACATCTAACAAGAGAATTAGAGATCAAGCTTTAAACAGTTTCGATCCATTCTAGACCATTATCAGGTCATGAGTGAGAATGAGAATATGGGCTAATATTGACTTGTCCCAGCCACAGCCTTTTGACTCTAAAGTGATTCATGATTCACATCAAGTACTGATACAATAACATCACAGTAAGGAATCACGTAAGCGCCTGGGACTTCACTGTCTTTTCATAGCGGTTGTTTTGTGTATTAATTACTGTATACCAGTTGATAACATTGTCAAACGTGATATGAATCATGATATGAATGCGTTCTTGACAATGTGAAAAATCATGTATCGCTGATAATGTGAGAAATCACGAAAGAACTGGGAACTTCACTATTTTTTCAGTGTTTGTTTTTCCTTATCAAATATTGTAAACCCGTTGATATTCGTGTCCACAAACGCGGCATCCTGGGACCACATCTATTTCTCCTTTATATCAAGGACCTATTTCATGCTACTTGCAATCAGGGGAGGGAGAATCGAAGATCGATGCCTCACATAAGGAACCATAACATCAAAGTACACGGGTAGTCTTCGGCAAACAGAAATGACTACATATGTTCTCTGATATTATGACTTAACGTTATAATCTTGTTTTATACTTGTACATTACCTGGGGCGCCATTAGTACACTAAAAGAAAACACAATAAGTGTCCTGGGCCCAAGACTGTTCAACAGCCTTCCCCCAGGAATAAGGAGAATTACCAATAGACCCATGGCTGCCTTCAAGAGGGAGCTGGACAGACACCTAAAGTCAGTGCCGGATCAGCCGGGTTGTGGTTTCTACGTTGGACTATGTGCAGCCAGCAGTAACAGCCTAGTTGATCCGGCCCTGATCCACTGGGAGACCTGGTCGTGGACCGGGCCAAGGGAACGTTGATCCCCGGAATACTTTCCGGGCAGATATAACTCTCCATACACATTAACACCCAACATTATGTTCATGGGAAAACAAGACGGATCATATAGCGCCTGAGGAATGAGAGATCATCAGGCTTAATTGTGAAAAGAATAAGGATGCTACCATTCCTTTTATCGAAATGCTTCTACCATCATCCAGGACATTGTTAAGGATGAGGTACTGTTGCATACAATGAACTATAGCATTCACTTCAGTAAAGACTCAAACTATACGCCACCACTGAGTCATATTTGTAGCAATAAGAACACAGAGATAAGCAGAGCAGAAGTTGAGAGAGAGTATGGTGATAACCATGGTATGCACACACACACACACACACACACACACACACACACACACACACACACACACACACACACACACACACACACACACACACACACACACACACACACAGAGGTGAAGAAGCTCTTAAGTGACCTTGACACCTCAAAGGCGATGGGACCGGACAACATCTCCCCATGGGTCCTTAGAGAAGGAGCAGAGATGCTGTGCGTGCCTCTAACCACAATCTTCAACACATCCCTTGAAACTGGGCAACTACCTGAGAAATGGAAGACAGCTAATGTAGTCCCCATATTTAAGAAAGGAAACAGAAACGAGCCACTAAACTACAGACCTGTGTCTCTGACATGTGTTGTGTGCAAAGTCATGGAGAAGATTATCAGGAGGAGAGTGGTTGAACACCTGGAAAGGAACAAGATTATAAATGAAAACCAGCATGGGTTCATGGAAGGCAAATCTTGTATCACAAACCTCTTGGAGTTTTATGACAAGGTAACAGAAGTAAGACACGAGAGGGAGGGGTGGGTAGATTACGTTTTCCTAGACTGCAGGAAGGCCTTTGACACAGTTCCCCACAAGAGATTAGTGCAGAAGCTGGAGGATCAGACGCATGTAAAAGGGAGGGCACTGCAATGGATAAGGGAATACCTGATAGGGATACACAAATAACCCGCACATAAAAGACAGAAGCTTACGACGACGTCCAAGTCGGACCGAAACGTCGTCGTAAGCTTCTGTCTTTTATGTGCGGGTTATTTGTGTATCGTTCCAGTCACGGTATTGTGCCTTTTTGTTATTTATTTACCTGATAGGGAGGCAGCAACGAGTCATGGTACGTGAAGAGGTATCACAGTGGGCGCCTGTTATGAGTGGGGTCCCACAGGGGTCAGTTCTAGGACCAGTGCTATTTTTGATATATGTGAACGACATGAGGGAAGGAATAGACTCTGAAGTGTCCCTGTTCGCAGATGACGTGAAGTTGATGAGAAGAATTAAATCGGACGAGGATGAGGCAGGACTGCAAAGAGACCTGGACAGGCTGGACATGTGGTCCAGTAACTGGCTTCTCGAATTCAGTCCAGCCAAATGCAAAGTCATGAAGATTGGGGAGGGGCAAAGAAGACCGCAGACAGAGTATAGGCTAGGTGGACAAAGACTACAGACCTCACTCAGGGAGAAAGACCTTGGGGTGACCATAACACCGAGCACATCACCGGAGGCACACATCAACCAAATAACCGCTGCAGCATACGGGCGCCTGGCAAACCTGAGAATAGCGTTCCGATACCTTAATAAGGAATCGTTCAAGACACTGTACACTGTGTATGTTAGGCCCATACTGGAGTATGCAGCACCAGGCTGGAACCTACACCTGGTCAAGCACGTCAAGAAGTTAGAGAAAGTACAAAGGTTTGCAACAAAGCTAGTCCCAGAGCTCAAGGGAATGTCGTACGAGGAAAGGTTAAGGGAAATCGGACTGACGACAGAAGGGTCAGGGGAGACATGATAACGACATACAAGATACTGCGGGGAATAGACAAGGTGGACAGAGATAGGATGTTCCAGAGAGGGGACACAGGGACAAGGGGTCACAACTGGAAGCTGAAGACTCAGACGAGTCACAGGGACGTTAGGAAGTATTTCTTCAGTCATAGAGTTGTCAGCAAGTGGAATAGCCTAGCAAGTGAAGTAGTGGAGGCAGGAACCATACATAGTTTTAAGAAGAGGTATGACAAAGCTCAGGAAGCAGAGAGAGAGAGAGGACCCAGTAGCGATCAGTGAAGAGGCGGGGCCGGGATCTGAGTCTCGACCCCTGCAACCACAGTTAGGTGAGTACAGTTAGGTGAGTACACACACACACACACACACACACACACACACACACACACACACACACACACACACACACACACACACACACACACACACACACACACACATACACACAAACACACACACACACACACTATAGGGTACGATAAGGTTCTTGGGGTAGGGAAAAAATGGACCTAGTAGCGAATAGCGAAGAGGCGGGGCCAGGAGCTGTAAATCGACCCCTGCAACAGCAAATAAGTGAATAAAGGCATACAAAATCTGTCCTCGTCACTGTTCACATCGCCAATACCAGATATATAAAAAAAGCGTACTACAAGTGCCCAATGAGTTGGAAGCTTACACACCGCTGCTCTTACCCTCCTGTCATCTGCCGGTAGTGTTACTGCTGGTGCTGTGAACCATACGAGGGACACACATCTATCCTTACCCCCATCCCCGTCCCCCCCCCACACACACACTCCACACATACACACTCCACACACATACACTCCACACACACACACACACACACACACACACACACACACACACACACACACACACACACACACACACACACACACACACACACACACACCCCACACACACACACACTAGTAGCGATCAGTGAAGTCTAGTAGCGATCAGTGAAGAGGCGGGGCCAGGAGCTCGGACTCGACCCCCGCAACCTCAACTAGGTGAGTACAACTAGGTGAGTACACTCCACACACACACACACACACACACACACACCACACACACACACACACACACACACACACACACACACACACACACACACACACACACACACACACACACACACACACACACACACACACACTCCAGCACTGTCAGTTCAACTCGCTCACAGGGTTTGTGTCACTGGCTGGGCCGGAAGTGGTCTGGTTGAATGCCAGATTTTACGTAAATTCTGTTCGGATTGGCGTAGAATAATCCGCTTTCGCAGTTATGGCTTTAACTACCAGAAAAAACTATTAGTAATTATGGCTAGCGAAAAATAAAAAAAAATTGTATTCGGGTGTGTTTTTTCATTTGTTTATTTGGTATTCTAGAAAAAAAAACGCGCTGTAACTCAGTCAAAACAAACACGCGTTTTTTTTATCAGCATTAATCACAATATTGTAGAAATATGGAGGTGTAAAACTGTGCTAACAGTTCAAGAATGTCTTAAATATTGATCTATTAAAATTACAATAGCTGTAATGGAGGGAGAGGAGAAATAGAGTAAGAGGAGACAATGGGGTTCAAAAGAATGAAGTGAACAAACATGGGAAAGGAGATATAAAAGGGGATATAGAAGAGAATAGAATTGTAACAACATAAAATTTAACTTTCGAAAACAGGCTAAGTGTCTATCGACACGTTCCTTTGACTTCTGGTAACTAACACAACACACACACACACACACACACACACACACACACACACACACACACACACACACACACACACACACACACACACACACACACACACAAACACGTCAATTGTCGACAAGTACCTTTCACGATTAGTAACTAACCATTATATTCCTCCAGCCATTCTGGACTAGTTCCAGCAGATAGTAGCATCTCCCATCACCCAATGGAAAAAAAAAAACATTAACCAGTCACTGAGACAGAAATTTCTACCCAGAGGAAAAGTTTTCCCTACACCATAAAATATCTGTGCATTTATGGAGAACAAAAAGGCACAATACCGTGACTGGAACAATATTTAAATAACCCGCACAAGGGAAAGAGGATTTTGAAAATGGCCCAAGTCGGACCGAAACGTCAGCGCTTGTGTCCTATGTGCGAGTTAATTGATCTTTGCACACGTATGTTAAACAATACCGACAAGATGAAAAATTACACATGTGCAACATCTGGGTATATTTATTGTAGACGTTTCGCCATCCAGTGGCTTTATCAATACAAATTCAAGGATATAACTGGAAGACAGCAGATCATCTGTAATTGATACCCAGATGTTGCTCACGTGTCTAATTCTTCACCTTAAAATATCTGCAATATTTCACACTGTTTATTGAGCTTTCTAATATTATCACGTTCTGTCCAGTATTGTACTGAGAGTAACTACGATAAACTCTCAGCATGAAACAGAATGACAGGAACTAAGTGGAATCTTAATAGCTATCTTAATTCCAGGGACAGGTAACAAAAAATATTAATGCTTTCGCGATTACTCGGTTATTATTCTCAAAGAACAGTCATGTTCCATGAGAATGTCACTGGAAAGTTTTTAGGAAAATACTTTTCCAGATAAATCTCAGTATTGAATATGGTTACTTTGCCAGATTATATAGGCATCCCTGCATACAGCATCCCTGTAACCCGAGAAAAACATCGTTGTGATCGGATAACATAGGTTACTTGTGATAGGAAAATCCAGCTTTCTTGTGATCAGAAAAATATCCTATTGACGGGAAGAACAGCATCCCTGTGACTAGAATAGTATCTTTTTTCGTATTAAAATTTATGCATCAGGTGGGAGCCTCCAGCGAGTACCCACGACACTCCGACTTATTTGACAGAAATTCCATTACCTCCTGACAGATGGCCTGGAACACTGATCTTTAATACAGGTCGAATTATCCTCTGTTTCACCATTACATACGTAAGAGAGTAGAAATGTTGATATGTATTTAGAAGTTGTTTCAAAATTTGACAAGACTGGCAAGATATATTTCTTACAGATACAGGAAAATAGAGTAAATAGCAAGATCAGATTTTCTCTTTCGTTTACGCACACACCCACACACAAACACACACACACACAAACACACACACACACACACACACACACACACACACACACACACACACACACACACACACACACACACACACACACACACACACACACACACACACGCACATACACAAACATACACACACACAGAGGTATGTCATTGGGGAAGTGGAAATGAATCCTTCCTCCGTAGACCATGCGTGTAGTAAGAGGCATATATTATATATATTATCATATATATATATATATATATATATATATATATATATATATATATATATATATATATATATATATATATATATATATATATATATATATATTTAATGTCGTGCCGAATAGGCAGAACTTGCGATCTTGGCTTAAATAGCAACGCTCATCTTGCCATATAGGACAAGTGAAAATTTGTGTATGCAATAATTTCGCCAAAATCATTCTGAACCTAAAGGAAAAAATATATTTGATTGTGTTTGTTTAGTACTAAATTATTGTAAACGTATTTAAAATATATTTAGTTGGGTTAGGCTAAAATAAATTGCTCTTGTTATAATAAGGTTAGGTAAGTTTTCTAAGATTCTTTTGGTGCAAAATTAAAAATTTTTACATTAACATTAATGAAAAAATATATCTTTAAACGTATAAGAGAAAATTTCAGAAAGGACTTAATTTTAAATGAGTTCTTGCTAATTGACCAGTTTTGCATATTCGGCACGACATATATATATATATATATATATATATATATATATATATATATATATATATATATATATATATATATATTCTTTCTTTCAACACACCGGCCGTATCCCACCGAGGCGGGGTGGCCCAAAAGGAAAAACGAAAGTTTCTCCTTTTACATTTAGTAATATATACAGGAGAAGAGGTTACTAGCCCCTTGCTCCCGGCATTTTAGTCGCCTCTTACAACACGCATGGCTTACGGAGGAAGAATTCTGTTCCACTTCCCCATGGAGATAAGAGGAAATAAACAAGAATAAGAACTAGAAAGAAAATAGAAGAAAACCCAGAGGGGTGTGTATATATGTGCTTGTACATGTATGTGTAGTGGGACCTAAGTGTAAGAAGTAGCAAGACGTACCTGAAAACTTGCATGTTCATGAGACAGAAAAAAGGACACCAGCAATCCTACCATCATGTAAAACAATTACAGGCTTTCGTTTTACACTCACTTGGCAGGACGGTAGTACCTCCCTGGGCGGTTGCTGTCTACCAACCTACTACCTAGGATATATATATATATATATATATATATATATATATATATATATATATATATATATATATATATATATATATATATATATATATATATATATTATATATCTGTTTTATGTATGAACGAGAGTTGAGCCCGAGGGCTTGTGTGTGATAATTCTACTCTTCAATGCTACACTGTGATTGGTTAAAATAGAAAGCAAGAACTTATTTAATAACTGCAGGCAATGCCATCTCCTATCGCCAAGTATCAATGTTTCATTGCCTCCTTTCCCTCATCAACAACAGTACGAGTGGAGACCAAGGTCTCTTGAGGTACACCTCCTAGGTCTTTTCCCTGCATTGATGTACAGAAGGGCTGGGATTGTGTAACACTGCTGTAGGTGGTGAGTGAGGCAAGGAGTGCCTAGCACAACTATTGTATGGGTAAGTGAGGCAAGGGGCACCTAGTACAACTACTGTCAACCCTATCAATTCTTCTCAGTATTTTACACGTTGTTTCCATATTTCCTCGTGTCTTGTCCTCTAGGGTTGAGGTTCTGTGTGTGTGTGTGTGTATGTGTGTGTGTGCGTGCGTGCGTGCGTGCGTGCGTGCGTGCGTGCGTGCGTGCGTGCGTGCGTGCGTGCGTGCGTGCGTGCGTGCATGCGCTCGCGCGCACGCCTACATGATTGCAGTAAATGAGATCTTATTTTGTACAGAGCACTGAATGACTTTTCTTTCCAGGCAAACTGTAATTTCCACATCCTTTACCCTAAAGTGCCAAATAATCGATTCGCCCATCACCTACACCTAACTCCTAGAGTAACGTAGCTTAAACCCATTGTCAGCCCTAGCGTATCTTCTTCCCCTTAACTTCACCAGTATTCGTCCCACCTTTCACTTACTAAAACTCAGAATACTCTTTCCAGAGACCCTGGGTGCCCTAACCTAACCCTTAATTCATCCCAAAGACAGGCGAAAATTCCCTTCTTTTATTCACCCACTAAGACTTAGAACACTCACTGTATCTTTGTTTTAGTAGGTAGACACATAGGCAACAGTTAGGCAACTTTATTCCGAAACGTATCGCCTACACAGTAGGCTTCTTCAGTCGAGTACAGGAAGTAGGCAGGAGCAGTAGAGATGTGAAAATGATGTAATCAGTTCATCATCCTTGAAGTCGTAGATTTGAGGTTGTCAGTCCCTCAGCTTGGAGAAGAGTTCTGTTCCATAGGTTGAAACAATCTGTAGATCAAGCGACAGTGTGGAGCCTTATATACTGCCAGAAGGAGAGGTGCAGAGTAGTAGTAGAGAGGTCACGTCCCTCTCAGATCAAACAATTGTCAATTGAAAAAGTTGTCCAAGGTGTTTTTTCTTCTGTACCAAGATGTCCTTGTGCTGCAGTGTCTGACACAGTGATTATCAAAATGGTATATAATACCGACAGGTTGGTAGGTAAGACACATATTATCTGGAGAGAGTTCCGGGGGTCAACGCCCCCGCGGCCCGGTCTGTGACCAGGCCTCCTTAGGTCAGTGTCCCAGGATGCGACCCACACCAGTCGACTAACACCCAGGTACCCATTTTACTGATGGGGAACATAGACAACAGGTGGAAAGAAACACGTCCAATGTTTCTACTCTGGCTGGGAATCGAACCAAGGCCCTCACCGTGTGAAGCGAGAGCGTTAACCACCAGGCCACCAGAGCTACGTATATAATTCTCCACACTGTCGCTTGATTTATAGATTGTTTCAGACTATGGAACAGAACTCTTCTACAGGCTGAGGGACTGACAACCTCAAATCTACGACTTCAAGGGTGATGGACTGATTTCATCGTCTTCACATCTCTACTGCTCCTGCCTACTTTCCGTACTTGACTGAAGAAGCCTACAGTGTAGGCGAAACATTTCGGAATAAAGTTGCCTAACTGTTCCTTATGTGTCTTACCTACCAATCTGTTGGTATTATATACCATTTTGATAATCATCTTTGTTTTAGTCTCTATATTCTGAAACCTCACCTAAAACTTCATTCACCCCCTAAGAGTTAGAATATTTGTCCTCCCTCCTTTACCTGTCACCATGCAACACCTGGTGTAATCTCTTTTATTCACCCACTATGATTTAGCGAGCGAGAGGACTCGCCAGTCACTCATGCCACATGGCAACAAGCTTGAGGACTCGTCCCATCCGATTTAGCGAGCGAAAACGCACCCCATGAGAGCTCTCTCGCTCGCTATTACTCCCTAAGACTTAACGAACGAGAGGCCTCGCTCTGTAAGACTTATCGAGTGAGAGGATTAGTCCCATCAGATTTAGGGAGCGAAAAGACACCTCAAGAGAGCTCTCTCGCTCGCTATTACTCCCTAAGACTTAACGAACGAGAGGTCTTGCCCCCATAAGACTTATCGAGCGAGAGGACTCGTCCCCCTAAGATGCGTCTGGCAGGAAGAAAATGGCAAACAATTTGTTTATACGATGCCCCGGAGAGTGATCGTGGCCTCCAGGGAGCTGTGCTGATGGCCTCCATCTGTTGCAGCTGGGTGCTCATCTTACCTTAGACAGGCAGAGCTAGAGAGAGCAGGGGTGTAGAGAGAGCGAGGAAGAGGTAGGCAGAGTAATGGAGAAGCAAAGAGGGTGAAGAAAGTAGTGGGAATGAGGGGAAGAGATAGTGGAAAGTGCTAGGTCGAGAGAGTGTGGGAGAATGCAAGAGAGCATGTAGGGAGAGAGACATATGGGGAAGCAAAGCGACCGAGAAAGAGTGTCAAGAGGAGAGAGGAAGAATGGGAGATGGAAACGCTAGAACAAAAAGTGTGATGGAAAAAAAGAATGATCGAAAGGGATCTGTTATGATCCCCCTAATATTTTTTTTTCATTTAACAACTTAGATAGATACTCTAGCACTGTGTGTTTACCCTCCTCTGTATAAAAGATTACAAGATTATACTCAAAGATTGCTATGTGCTGAAAATTCGTCGTAAACGAACTAAGGGTTTCGAAGCGGCGGTGTTAGTGATCCTAGGATCTCTATTTCACTCCTCTATAAAGAATTCTTCCCCTCAAGGAAGGTTCCTTGATGTTGGTGAGGGGCTCTTGATTTAGGGAATTGGATCTGTGCTCCAGTTCCCCGAATTAAGCCTGAATGCCTTCCACATCCCCCCCCCAGGCGCTGTATAATCCTCCGGGTTTAGCGCTTCCCCCTTGATTATAATAATAATAATAATAATATAAAGAATTCTTAACAGCCTCCTTGATGAAGTATAGGGACATACATGAATAAACAGACTTGATAAAATGCTACTTAGAGTTCTTAAAAAGAGAATAAAACTTCATTTGTAAAAGGTCTGCTTTTGTACAGATGTCTTTTTTCACGTATTTGCCAAGAGATCTAGTACTGTCCAACAAAAGCTGTGTTTTCGTTTCAAATCCCAAAGAACTCCATTGAAAAGCTGTCCTAAAGTTATTTAACACACCCATCATTTGGGGAAGATTGTTACACTACACACTCTCTCTCTCTCTCTCTCTCTCTCTCTCTCTCTCTCTCTCTCTCTCTCTCTCTCTCTCTCTCTCTCTCTCTCTCTCTCTCACGCTCTCTTACTTGTGATGTCTGTTTGCCTGTTCTAGAAAATTTCAAATATACTCTTAAGATATCCTCGGTAAACAAAAATAAACACAGTTTCCAAACTCTGAACATCTTAGTCCAGCATATATAGTCTCTCTAATGCAGTAGTATTCCAAACTCAGATAACGAATTGTCACACGATTTGTTTGGCTACCAAACTTTGAATGGACAACGAGGATATCCTCAGGAATTTTGAAATGAATAAAATAATTTAACATTGAGCGTGACTACTGCAACTTTTTATGAAAACGTTCTTGTGTATTTCACTAAGTGTTAATGATCCTCAGATCTCTGTGGTTAAATGTCGAATTTTAACCGGGAGAAAAATAAGAAAGAAAAAATCCATCACTAGTTGGCTGTATATCGCAATGAAATCCGTGATAAATTATTCCAGTCATACTGTCAAATACAAAAATACACGTATTTCATATTTGGTAACTCTAGTGTAAGCCCTTGCCTCTGTTGGGCATTGCGCTAACAAAGTCACAACAAATTCGTTGAAAGAGACTGGAAATACGAGAGATGGAGAGAGACCAGAGGCTTTGAACGAGACTCTCTTTATTTATCGACTCGTTTCTCAGCAAGAGCGATGTGCCTAGTCGAAGTGCAAGAACTAGAAAATTATTCACGACTCACCCTAATTTGGGCTCTGGAGTTACTACTACAAAGTAGTGTGTAAGAATATACATCTCCCACATTTAACAGGATATTTGAGAACCAGTTTGAAGTTTAAGAGGAGCTGGCGAGGGTATAAGTACCCTCCTCATAACTGAAATTAATTGAACAAATAAAAACTACGACTACGACTTCGGTTACTGCACGAAGACGATACACACTCGGACAGTCATCCCCATCCAGCGAAAGCAAGAACAAACACATTTAAGGAGACATTTGTGGATGTGTTTGTTTACCGTGAGGTCAGGGATATGTCTTCTGTATCTGTGGGCAGACGAGTCGAGCTAACAAGGACACAAAACTTTCACTTTCAATTAACGACGGTAAAAGGTTTTCTCAATATCTTCCAGCACTGCAGTGGGCGTTCAGAGTTAATCTCGTTAACAGCACAACCAGCTTCCCTCCTTTCCCTCCTCTACCGTCTTTCCCATTCCACTTTCTAGCTCTTAACGACAAACACACACACCACAGCTTAATGCACATCTCCAAGCCAATTTTGACCATCTTCCGCCCACTTTTGGACAAAACCCGGGATCTTCTAGAAGGTTATCTGAATGCCAAGTCATGATAAAGCCTTCTACTGACTGACTGCGATGAAAGCATAGATTTTTGCTAAAATATAGAATAAAGTGTGTCATGTCTCTTGCTCATATGGTGTCCTTCGATAACTGCCTGTGAAGTCTTAGGACTGAGTTGTTTTGTAATCCTCAGTTACTAAGAAACGAGTTACTCACGAATGGGATAGCCATGTGTTTTTAAATAATTGATCCATAGTAAGCTGGTGAGAATATAATCATACATGAATTTCTCAAAATTAAGAACCAGCGGTTATAAAGCTTCAGTTGGCTTCCAAGTGCCTGGTGTACGTAACCTGGGGTATTTGTACGTTAGAGGACTCCTGTACTTAGAAAATTACCTTAAACGAAGAAGAAACTGACTCCTCAGTGCTCGATACTCTGGAAGTTCAATTTCAGTTATCGGGTTCACTTTAAATTACCTCGTCCTTGTGGGTTTAAATCTTGTTCTCGTGGTGAGTGGTGGTCGGGGGGGGGGGGGGGGGTGGAGAAGAGATCAGAACGTGGTTTGTAGATTGTGATGATCCAGAGACATGATGATACCAAGTATTGTTCACTTGTACTCTATTTTAAGTTAGTCTCTGCCACAAGTGTTGTTTGACCCCTAGTGCAATATATATATATATATATATATATATATATATATATATATATATATATATATATATATATATATATATATATATATATATATATATACATATACATACACGAACACACACACACACACACACACACACACACACACACACACACACACACACACACACACACACACACACACACACACACACACACACACACACATGTCCTACGAGGAGAGGTTAAGGGAAATCAACCTGACGACACTGGAGGACAGGAGAGATAGGGGGGACATGATAACGACATACAAAATACTGAGAGGAATTGACAAGGTGGACAAAGACAGGATGTTCCAGAGATTGGACACAGTAACAAGGGGACACAGTTGGAAGCTGAAGACACAGATGAATCACAGGGATGTTAGGAAGTATTTCTTCAGCCACAGAGTAGTCAGTAAGTGGAATAGTTTGGGAAGCGATGTAGTGGAGGCAGGATCCATACATAGCTTTAAGCAGAGGTATGATAAAGCTCACGGCTCAGGGAGAGTGACCTAGTAGCGATCAGTGAAGAGGCGGGGCCAGGAGCTCGGACTCGACCCCCACAACCTCATCTAGGTGAGTACAACTAGGTGAGTACACACACACACACACACACACATACACACACACACACACACACACATACACACACACACACACACACACACACACACATACACACAAACACACACACACGTGGAGACAGTGTAGTGGGTCACAAGCGCCAGGCTCCGAGGATCTTAGTGCTTTTAGGGCGTGTTTTAGCAGCTAGAAGCAACCAGTGTTAGTGACAACGTCAGTGAACAACCCTACAAGTGATAACCAATGTATTAGAAAAAATAAATAAAGTAAAGGCGAGAGAAAGCCTGAAATTATACAACAAAATTTCAAAGTGCCAGTTCGTTGAGGCCTAGTGGGCACCTGTTGCCACATTGTTACATATATACAAAGTACAAAGCGAGTGACTAAAGAGAAAAGACCAAATAGAATTAAGAGAGGGTGGTAACGACAAAATGTGATGTAGCACACAGCGTGAACAAGCTAGCCAGAAAGGGGATATATATATGTATACATAAATATATATAAGCAGAGGTGGTGGCAGCAGTAGGCCTGAGGGAGTAGCGCCGCCATAACAGGTTGGGTGTCATCACAAATAAGTAGTGTACTTACCAAAAGTGAAGTGTAAATTATAAAAGTAGCAGTATACAAGTGATAAGTGTGGTAAATGAGGACTCACAAGGGCAAGAGAAAAGTATAGCCGAAGAAGTCAGCGGCAGAAGGGCGAGGTGTACGAGTCATCGTACAGCGAGCAGCGTTCAGCGAGCATCGTACATCAGGCATCTGGATGGACATCTATTACAACCTAGGATTTCAAATGGCCCGTTATCCCAGGTGTAATGGGAGCAAATAAACACAGTAGAAAAAGTTTAGACTTATATTATCCTTCACCAATTTAGAACAGCAATATGTACACTATGTACAGAGATAAATATAGTGCACTCCACGGTAAGCAAGGCAGAAATAGAAGCCACAAGATAGCAGACCGTGCTTCAACCAGCTCTAGAATGGGAATGACAAGGGCAGACAGGAGAGCGGTATCCACATAACCTCTGCGATTGCCAATCCCACCTTCTTATTGGCTAGAACCTGGTCACTAGTTGAACGATGGGGCCCCATCATCAACTCTTAGCAACCTGGTTCGCTGGTTGGGGGAGATAACCTGTAAATGAGGGTGTGTCCATGCGCCGAATAAAGGTTACGTGCTCTTTGCATGCCACACCCCCACCCCCGAGAAGGCTCAGGATTAGGCTGCCACCTCCCAGTGGTAACCGTGCCGCCATGGCACAAAATAATGGGACCGCCTATCCTCTCCACCATCCAACTCTTAGATAGAGCTCAGCTTTCCTAGTGACCAAAGCCAAACCCTAAACTCAGAGTGAGACAGCAGTCAGATAGGCCAACATAGGTCCAAGATACAAGCGGACGGTAGCCCGTATCCCCTCACTAAAAAAAAACCCCCACATCAGGGGATAAAAAAAAGAGCTTGAAAGGGGGGGTTACCACAAATACATCCTAACCTAAATAAAATATTAAACTAGACTCTTGACAAAGAGTCTGCCAACACATTTTCTTTGCCGGCAATATAATTAATTTTTATATTGTAGGGCTGCAGCCTGAGCGTCCAACGCATAAGCCTTGTGTTGTGATTCTTCATGGCTTGGAGATAGACTAACGGGTTGTGATCACTGTAGACTGTGACCACCTGCGATGTCTGGCCCACATAAACATCGAAATGCTCCAAAGCCATTACCAGCGCGAGGGCTTCTTTTTCAATGGTAGAGTAAGCTCTCTGATGTGGCTGGAACTTAGCTGAAAAGTATGCGATTGGCTGCAGCTCCTTGTTCCCGATTTGTAATAGTACCGCCCCAACCCCAGACTCACAAGCATCAACCTGTAATGAAAAAGGTTTCTGAGAAGTCTGGAGACAGGAGAATGGGTGCAGAGCACAATAATCTTTTTGCTTTATTAAAAGCAGTGTTACAATCTGACGTCCAATTAAAGGGAACTTTATGACTGGTAAGAGAGGTAAGAGGGGCTACAATATCTGAGAAATTCTTACAGAATCTTCTGTAAAATCCTATCATGCCTAGGAAACGTTGAAGAGATTTCCTATCATGAGGAACTGGATATTCTTTAATCGAAAGAACTTTAGCAAGTTTAGGTGCAACATTACCACTACCTACTTCATGGCCTAGAAAAGTGACAGTGGCCTGGCCAAAGGAAGATTTAGATAAATTAACTGTTAATTGGGAATTCTTAAAGGTCTCAAACAGAGCTTTAAGTCTAAGTAGGTGTTGATCCCAAGTATCAGACACCACAACAATATCATCTAGGTATGCTGCCGTGCCTTCAAGTCCTTTAATAGCCTGATGGATGAGTTTCTGGAATGAAGAGGGGGAATTTTTCATTCCGAAGGGGGTAACTGTATACTGATAATGACCTCCTGGAATTACGAAGGCAGAGATTTCCTTCGCCTTATCTGTCAAAGGTACCTGATAGTAACCTTTAAGGAGATCTAATTTGGACACAAAAGTAGCCTTACCCACAAAGTCAATTACGTCATCCAGACGAGGAAGAGGGTAAGCATCTGTAATTGTGACCTCGTTCACTTTACGGTAGTCTGTGCACATACGAAACCCTCCATCAGCCTTTTTTACTAGGATGCACGGTGAAGCCCATGGACTAGATGACTCCTCCACTAAACCATGTTCTAACAAGAAGTCTACTTCCTGCTGAAGTAGCCTTTGCTTTTCAGGATTAGCTCTGTAGGGGGAGAGTTTAATTGGTTTAGATTTTCCCACATCTACATCATGGTAACCTAACGTACATTTTTTCGGCACATCCGAAAAAATATTAGGATATGACTGTAGAAGCTCAGTTAAATTGGTTGCTTGTATTTCAGATAATCCATCCATTAACGGGCTAGGATCCTTGAGGAGGACAGAATTTGAAAGTTTAGTATTAATTTCAGAGATAGAGTGCAAAGAGTCAGAGTCGTCCTCAGAGGTAGAGGACAGAGTCATTACTGGGACTTTATCTGGTGTATGAAAGGCCTTGATTTGATTAATGTGGTAAGTTTTTGTTTTTGAGGTCTTATCAATGGGAGCTACCACATAATTTAAATCAGATAATCTACTTACTATCTGCATAGGTCCCGTAAATCTAGCTTTCAAGGTGTGGCCAGGTATAGGTTCCTGCACCAACACCTTGTCTCCTGGATGGAAGGAGCGGAATTGTGCACTTCTGTCATACCTCTGTTTCATCTTACTTTGAGCTATCTTTAGGTTAGCCGTGGCTAACTCACGTGCCACCTGCAACCTTGAAGACGGGTTGTAGAGTGCTGAGGTTACGTCTTCTCCCATCCATCCTTCTTTGAGCACCCGAAGAGGACCTCGTACATTGTGCCCAAAGATCAGCTCAAACGGACTATACCCTGTAGACTCTTGCACCGTCTCTCGTACTGAGAACAGCAACAACGGTAGAGATTCATCCCAATCTGTCGGAAAGTGCATGCAAAAACTTCTCATCATTGTTTTTAATGTTTGGTGGAATCTTTCCAAGGCGCCTTGGGACTGAGGGTGATAGGCAGTGGATAAGTTGTGAATTATCCCTAGCCTAGTTAATACTTCCCTAAATGCTTTGGCAGTGAAGTTAGTACCTTGATCACTTTGTATAGTTTTAGGAATGCCAAAACAAGAAATGAATTTTGTTAAAGCTTTGAGAATAGCTTTAGTATTGATACTACGCATTGGGATCGCTTCAGGATATCTGGTTACTTTATCCATAATTGTAAATAAATACTGATTTCCAGACTTTGACTTAGGTAGTGGACCTACACAATCTATAATTAAATCTGCAAAAGGTTCTCCATCAGCAGGTATGGGTTGGAGAGGTGCAGGTTTGAATGGAATGATCCCAGGTCCAGGCTTTTGAACCTGGACATTCTCAGCAACTACCTAATATGATTCTTCACATCTTTCCGCTAATTTTGGCCAATAAAATTCTTTTGTGATTCTATACAAGGTTTTGTAATTCCCAAGTGACCTCCTAATGATGTGTTATGAGGCTGGTAATAATATCTGGGGTCTATGCTTGGTTGGAACCACCTAACCTGAATCGTATAATTGCCTGCCCTCCCTATCTCCTTACCAGTCTCGAAGTGCAGATGAAATAATCATTTTTAACTTCCTTCCACTTGACTGGATTGTTCCCAAAGAGGATTTAACCATGGCTGCCTGAAAAAGCGGAAGTACAAGAAAGGGGTCCCTTTCGTTTGTTTCCTCCCGGAAGGACAGTCCCTCAGGGCATGGAAACAGAAGACATCTGGCAATCCTGCAACCTGGGAATAGGAAAGCTTGATGAGGGTCCTGTTCACTTGGATTTACGGAGACTCCGGCCGGTGTGTCTCATAAAACAACGTGGCTATTCCGAGATCCGGAGTCGTCCAAGGAGATAGGTCAACATTCTCCCCAGACAACCCTTCAGGATGTTGCCCGAGTTATAGGCCAAGCGCTGGAGAAGCATTAAGTCAATTATGAGTTCAGGGACACGAAGTAAGCAGTAAGTAATGTTATTACGAAGCTAATCAACATTGGCATTTTCATGGGAAATCCTTTTGAAGATACCTACAGTCAAAAGTTACCCAGTGTAATGTTTGCACTGTGCATAAAATTTTATGCAAAGGAACAGGAATAAATAGGAAAGCTCCTCCATATGAGCTGGCCAATAAAACTGAGGAATTCCAAAAGTATTCTCCTGAAGGGGAGAGTAATATTCCTTCTCTGACAAATGTGGGCAATATGCTCCAGTATCTCTAAAGGTATTTACTTTAAGTTTGGTTCTGAGTTTTCCTGAAGGAAATCGGGACTTTCATAATAATAAGGGGCCATACCATTTTTCCTGCTTCTCTGAGGGGACATGATTACTAGGGATATTGAGAGATTTTCCCAATGGGTTGAGGTTTTTGGGGCAGTTGGAGACAGTGTGACCTACTTTGTGCACCTGAAGTTCAGACGACAGGCTTGCCCTTTACTCCCTGATGGACGTTGCAAGTGGTGAATTGTCGTTTCTGGCTGGGTGCCTCTCTGGATATTGTTTTGTCGAGATGCTCCATGAAGTAGTTTGCCCCCTCTCCATAGGGGGGAGAGGACCATATGTTGAGCGTTGGCTCACCCAGGTGACTTAGTTGGATGTAGTTAGGGACGCTCCTCCCTCCGGCTGGCGCCCCTTCATTCTCCGAATGTTGTCCGATCTCTCGCTCTTTACGCCAGACTGTTGAAAAGAGAGAGAGGACCGCTCTGAATGAAGGGCAGGTTCGTTTCAAAGAGTATCCCAGCCCACCTGGCTGCCTCCAATGCAGTGGTTAAGTCCGATCCTTATGCAGAAAGACTCGAACCTCTGGTCCCACAGACCTCCAGCAGGTTATCAATCCAAGAATAAAAGCTGCACCCAGCTCCCTCAAAGTTAGAAGACCACCTTTCTCCTTTATACCACCAGCTGGTAAAAAGCTTTGGTTTGCTGTCTGTAAGATCCACCGGGATTGGATCCAAGCTGGCCTGCCGCCGATGATTGTTCAAGTTTGAAAGGTGCTTACGATATTTAAGCTGGGATGCATGTATATGCTCCCAACACCTGTGAGTCTTTACTGTTTGATAATCAGAGAATTCTGCGTCAGTTAATACCGACGTGAGATTCCACTGTGCCTTACCCAATAATTGCTGTATGAATAAGCGCTGCCCAGTGCTGTTCCACGGCCACCTCAAGGCTCGAGCCTGATTTTCAGTTTTCAAGCTTTCAGAAAAATTGCTCTTTTCCTAGGAGCCTCATTAGGCGGAGGAACAAGCTGTTACTGCTTTGTAAACTGAGAAT
>NW_027197093.1:0-7500 GCF_038502225.1 Cherax quadricarinatus | reverse complement strand
TCAAAGTCAGGCGTATGAACAAGGGGATAGGTAAGGCAACAGGCGGAGACATGCCACCATACCACGAAGGCCCTATCAGAACCCCGGCGGTGGGTGGGGCCAGGGGACGGCAATGGAGCACCACTAAGATCAAGCGACGAGGTCCAGAAGACAATGAAGGTTTGTTTGTTATATGCAGAGATTCTAACAGCCAACTGCAGTAGCAAGGGACAGCTGGTCAGGAAAGACAGTTCACCTGAGAATAGAAGTTTCAGATATGACATGGGACTGAAGGCAAGAACATGTCAATGGAAGGAAATAAAATGCCTCAGAGGAAGCAGATGGAGACTCAGTGGGAGGAGGAAAGGGCGAGGTCAGTTTTTGTGTACGGGCTCCAAGAAGCCAAGGGGGCCAACTTTGAAGAAATAAAACAGGAGGAGAAAAAAATGATTGAAGGCATCATGAAAACAATAGGGGAGGGCAATATGACCCAGGTGACAAATTTTCAGAGAATTGGGTGGTTTGCGAGTGGAAGGATACGGCCTGTCAGAGTAACTTTCAAGGAAGAATCAGTTCGAACCAGGATTCTGCAAGAGAAAGCAAGACTGAGGGACAAAGAGGGGTACCAGAGAGTATACCTCGACCGCGACAGAACACAAGAAGAAAGGACTATACTGAAAGAGAGGGTACAGAGACGCAAGGAGGAACGAGAAGCAATGAAAATGAGCAGGACCCAGACACAGGAGGAAGGGGAAACACACCCCACAGAATCTCCCACCAAAAGACTCCACCCGCGACACTCCCAACCCAACTGAGCAACCTATACTACAACCCACTCACTGTTCCCTCTGCCACCAACCCCCATATCACAAACCTCACCCCAACAGCTGTCCCTTATGGGCATTCTGACCCCACCCCCATCAACACAAACCCCACCTACACCACAGCCCCATATAGGCCCCCACCAAGGCTCTCGCTCCCCCAACCCCAATATACTTGCATGACCACAATGATAGAAAAGAAACTAAAGGTTTGGTACACAAACGCGGATGGAATAACGAATAAACATGAGGAGTGGAATGAAAGAATCAGTGAAAAATCCCCAGACATCATAGCAGTCACAGAAACAAAACTCGCTGAGACAATAACAGACACAATCTTCCCAACAGGATATCAGATCCTGAGGAAAGATATAAGGAGTAGAGGGGGAGGAGGGGTTGCACTGCTCATAAAACACCAATGGGGATTTGAGGAAATGGAAGGCATGGACATGATTGGAGAAAGAGACTACATTGTAGGTACAATTCAGTCCGGAGAACATAAAGTAGTCATTGGAGTGATGTATAACCCACCACAGAACTGCAGGAGGCCAAGAGAGGAGTACGAAGAAAACAACAGGGTGATGGTGGACACACTGGCTGAGGTGGCAAGAAGAGCTCACTCGAGCAGAGCAAAGTTACTGGTAATGGGCGATTTCAACCACAGGGAGATCGACTGGGAAAACCTGGAGCCACATGGGGGTCCCGAAACATGGAGAGCCAAGATGATGGATGTGGTACTTGAAAACCTCATGCATCAACATGTCAGGGACACAACCAGAGAGAGAGGGGAGGATGAGCCAGCAAGACTGGATCTTGTGTTCACCCTGAGCAGTTCAGACATTGAGGACATCACTTACGAGAGGCCCCTTGGAGCTAGCGATCATGTGGTTCTGAGTTTTGACTATATAGTAGAGTTACAAGTGGAGAAGGTAACAGGAACTGAAGGGGACAGGCCAAACTATAAAAGGGGGGACTACACAGGTATGAGAAACTTCCTGCAGGAGGTTCAGTGGGACAGAGAAATGGTAGGAAAATCAGTAAACGAGATGATGGAATATGTGGCAACAAAGTGCAAGGAGGCAGAGGAAAGTTTTGTTCCCAAGGGAAACAGAAATAATAGGAAGACCAAAACGAGTCCTTGGTTTACCCGAAGGTGTAGGGAGGCAAAAACTAAGTGCAACAGAGAATGGAAAAGGTACAGGAGGCATAGGACCCAGGAAAACAAGGAGATTAGTAGAAGAGCCAGAAACGAGTATGCGCAGATAAGGAGGGAGGCCCAGCGACAGTATGAAAAGTCAAATCTGACCCGAAACTGCTGTATAGCCACATTAGGAGGAAGACAACAGTCAAGGACCAGGTGATAAGGCTGAGGAAAGAAGGTGGAGAACTCACAAGAAACGATCAAGAGGTATGTGAGGAGCTCAACACGAGATTTAAGGAAGTATTTACAGTAGAGACAGGAAGGACTCTGGGGGGACAGACCAGATGGGGACACCAACAAGGAATACACCAACAAGTGTTGGACGACATACATACAGATGAGGAGGAGGTGAAGAAACTGCTAAGGGACATCGATACCTCAAAGGCAATGGGACCGGACAACATCTCTCCGTGGGTCCTTAGAGAGGGAGCAGATATGTTGTGCATACCACTTACCACAATCTTCAACACATCCCTGGAAACTGGGCAACTACCTGAGGTATGGAAGACGGCAAATGTAGTTCCCATTTTCAAAAAAGGAGACAGAAAAGAGGCACTAAACTATAGACCTGTGTCATTGACGTGTATAGTATGCAAAATTATGGAGAAGATTATCAGGAGGAGAGTGGTGGAGCACCTGGAACGGAACAGGAGTATAAATGCCAACCAGCACGGATTCACGGAAGGCAAATCCTGTGTCACAAACCTTCTGGAGTTTTATGATAAAATAACAGAAGTAAGACAAGAGAGAGAGGGGTGGGTTGATTGCATCTTCTTGGAATGCAAGAAGGCCTTTGACACAGTTCCTCACAAGAGATTAGTGCAGAAGCTAGAGCATCAGGCGCATATAACAGGAAGGGCACTGCAATGGATCAGAGAATACCTGACAGGGAGGCAACAACGAGTCATGGTACGTAATGATGTATCACAGTGGGCACCTGTGACGAGCGGGGTCCCACAGGGGTCGGTCCTAGGACCAGTGCTATTTTTGGTATATGTGAACGACATGGCGGAAGGGTTAGACTCAGAAGTGTCCCTGTTTGCAGATGATGTGAAGTTAATGAGGAGAATTAAATCTGATGAGGACCAGGCAGGACTTCAAAGAGACCTGGACAGACTGGACACCTGGTCCAGCAAATGGCTTCTCGAATTTAATCCTGCCAAATGCAAAGTCATGAAGATAGGGGAAGGGCACAGAAGACCACAGACAGAGTATAGGCTAGGTGGCCAAAGACTGCAAACCTCACTCAAGGAGAAAGATCTTGGGGTGAGTATAACACCGAGCATGTCTCCGGAAGCACACATCAATCAGATAACTGCTGCAGCATATGGGCGCCTGGCAAACCTGAGAACAGCATTCCGACACCTTAGTAAGGAATCATTCAAGACACTGTACACCGTGTATGTCAGGCCCATACTGGAGTATGCAGCACCTGTTTGGAACCCGCACTTGATAAAGCACGTCAAGAAAGTAGAGAAAGTACAAAGGTTTGCAACAAGGTTAGTTCCAGAGCTAAGGGGAATGTCCTATGAAGAAAGATTAAGGGAAATCGGCCTGACGACACTGGAGGACAGGAGGGTCAGGGGAGACATGATAACGACATATAAAATACTGCGTGGAATAGACAAGGTGGACAAGGACAGGATGTTCCAGGGAGGGGACACAGAAACAAGAGGCCACAATTGGAAGTTGAAGACAAATGAGTCAGAGAGATAGTAGGAAGTATTTCTTCAGTCATAGAGTTGTAAGGCAGTGGAATAGCCTAGAAAATGACGTAGTGGAGGCAGGAACCATACACAGTTTTAAGACGAGGTTTGATAAAGCTCATGGAGCGGGGAGAGGGAGGGTCTAGTAGCAACCGGTGAAGAGGCGGGGCCAGGAGCTAGGACTCGACCCCTGCAACCACAAATAGGTGAGTACACACACACACACACACACACACACACACACACACACACACACACACACACACACACACACACACACACACACACACATACACACACACACACAAAATTATTCACAATTCATGCCAAATTAACTACCTGATTTATACTTTAATAAGATTTTATTCTAATTATAAATCACTATTATAAAAATAATACTTTCAAATTAAGCATTACTCAATACTGCTAAAAATTATTAGTCGTTCTAAAACATGCGACGAAAAAATATTATTAAAGAAAGAAATATTTGTCCAGCAAAAAAAAAAAAACGTTAACTCGCCTGGAATTTTTTTTTCGGCAGTTTCTATTCTCTTTAATGAAAACGAAATTTTTTTTTATACAATGCGGACCCAAAAAATTGAAGATAGTAAGTGTTATGTCCATCAGAATGTTTATTTTAGGTCAAGCATATTAAACTTCATCACAAAATGTTGATAGCATTAAATCAAAGCGTGAAAGAAAGCTTATCTGAGTATATATATATATATATATATATATATATATATATATATATATATATATATATATATATATATATATATATATATATATATATATATATTTGATGGGGGGAAGGCAGGTTAATGGTGCTTAATTCTTTGCAGTGCATTATTAATAATTTTATTTATATATGCTTCAACTTTATGGTGGAATGTCTAGTTATATGAATATCTAATTTGCATAAATGGGTAAATTATATTGGTGTTTAGCTTCAGTCTCAAAGTAAATAAAGCTATAACTAAATTATATTTATTAATTTCGCTTTATATATGTCGTGCCGAATAGGTAAAATTGGTTATTTAGCAAGAACTCATTTAAAATTAATTCCTTTCTAAAAATTTCTCTTATACGTTTAGACATTTTTTCATTTATGGTAATGTAAAAATTAATAATTTTTGTACCTAAAAGAACTTAGGAAACTTATCTAACCACCTTCTTATAACAAGCGCAAGTTAACTAAATATATTTTATATAAGTTTACAATAATTTAATAATAAACACAATAAACTATATTTTTCTCGTTAGGTTCAGAATGATTTCTGCGAAATTATTGCATGCACAAATTTTCGCTTGCCCTATTCGGCAAGAAGTGCGTTGCTATTTAAGCCAAAATCACAAGTTTTACTTATTAGGCACGACATATATACATATATATATATATATATATATATATATATATATATATATAATATATATATATATCTTCTTTCAACACACAGGCTGTATCCCACCAAGGCGGGTGGCCCAAAAGGAAAAACGAAATTTTCTCCTTTTACATTTAGTAATATGTGGAGAAGGGGTTACTAGCCCTTGCTCCCGGCATTTTAGTCGCCTCTTACAACACGCATGGCTTACGGAGGAAGAATTCTGTTCCACTTCCCCATGGAGATAAGAGGAAATAAACAAGAATAAGAACTAGAAGGAAAATAGAAGAAAACCCAGAGGGGTGTGTATATATGTGCTTGTACATGTATGTGTAGTGTGACCTAAGTGTAAGTAGAAGTAGCAAGACGTACCTGTAATCTTGCATATTTATGAGACAGACAAAAGACACCAGCAATCCTACCATCATGTAAAACAATTACAGGCTTTCTTTACACTCACTTGGCAGGACAGTAGTACCTCCCTCCCTGGGTGGTTGCTGTCTACCAACCTACTACCTATATATATATATATATATATATATATATATATATATATATATATATATATATATATATATATATATATATATATATATCTATATATTATTCAAGAATTGCTTTCCTGATCTCTCATATAATGAAGGAATAGCAAAATTAATAGCAACAGACGTCTTGTGGAATTCTGAGATATACGCTGTGTCCGCTGGACTGACGTAGCTACGGTAGTCTCTGCTGTTGTACTATTAATTTAGGTTAGATAAGGTTCGTCAGGAAACAGGACAAATGTTTCCTGACGCGGGTCTTAGTCAGATGATGACCCGCCTTTGGAGCTTTCGGTCATCTGACCGAAGCCTTCCGCTGGCTTACCGGTCCACCCCTGTAAAAAGTATGGTCATTCACTATTCTCGACTGAATGGTAACTGTTGCTGCTGTTTCTGGTATTTCCATCGTTTTCCTTCTCCCTCAGAATCTTCTGCAAAGCTTACTCCCAATCTCTTACCTTAGCTATGCCTTGTAATACCTCCCTCAGCACCTACAGTATTGTACTAGGTGTTCCTTGCCTCCCCGCCCATCACCTGCACTAGTTGTGCTAAGCTCTCCTTACCTCTCAAGCCGCCTGCAGAAGATTGTACCTTTAGAAAAATAACCATCTTTTCCCACACAGTTTATTTGCCTCTTGTACAGATCACCAGTTTAAATCAAACCCGATAAATCACCTGTCTCTTATACACAATAAATGTGCAAATTACATACACAGCTCATCTGACTGCAGCACAAGTCACCTGTTTCCTACACAATTCACCTGCCTGCCTCACAGGTCGTTGCCAGCCAAATCGCCCAAACCTACCTACCCATCCACCCACCGTCTCTTTCAAGGGTCGTCCCTAGCAATATGTTTCAGCCTTGGGAGTGACCGCCTCTCGTTAAAATGGGGCCTGTGGCACATTTTTCCCCCACCCGGACACCACACAAATAATGGGTCGTGCACAAGACACAGGCTAGTGTACCACACCACAGGACTGGATGGGCACGACCCACTATGTGGTGAACCACACCTAACTCTCTGTACACTGAACCTAAGATAGGTTTGTAAGATAACGTCTGATACGACTCGATGAATCCTAAAAAAAAAGCTGATATTTTACACTGAACTCAAGATAACATCAGGCACTTGGCACTGAACCTAAGATGAACTGATAACCTAACGTGTATCCAGGATAACCTCTGAAACACACTGAAGACAGCCGCTACAGAACAAGCTTAGACTGGACAACGTTCTGCAGCTTCCTAGAGCTTTACGAAGTCAGAGCTTCATGATGTTAGAGCTTCATAAAGTTAGCTTTAATCTTCATATCAAAACGATATAAAAATATATTTCCATTTAATATTGAATTGAACATCAAAATAATATAAACATAACATCCAGTAATATTGTCTCTTCAGAAAAAAAATTAAAAAATAAATTAAATATTCAGTCAAGCACCAATCAAGATCGAATTCAGTACCAAATGACTATCAATTAAATATAACTTGAGATCAAATGTAACATCATTATAAGCCGTGGGAATTATTCCCAGCCTTTCGAAATCACTGGTATCTCTCTTGTTCTGTGGTAATTTGCATACAGTGACCTTTCGAAAGCTGAATTTTTTTAATTAAAACAGGTTACGCTCCTTTCTACTTGCATGCCAAACTGACCTTTCTTGTTTTAAACTCTAGCCTCGCACTAATGACTCCATTAAGCGATTGCGATTCCCAATTGCACTGTTGCAAGTTTATGGGCTAAAATGTGGCAATTGTTTTTTCTTCTATTAATATTTTTTTTCAGTGCTCTATACTGTAATTTTTTCCACGCCGATGACATTTTTATAACGTAATTTTAATGTAATCAGCTGACACCGACTATA
>NW_027197092.1:0-69262 GCF_038502225.1 Cherax quadricarinatus | reverse complement strand
CTCTCCTCCTATCTTCCAGATGCCATCACCAATCTTCAATAAAGGTAAGTAAAAATGTTATTTTATATGTTTATTTAAATTTATCAATACATAATTGTACACTATTTGTTGTGTGTATGTAAAACTTTAATTAATTTCTACAAAATGCATTTTTTTTGTGTGAATACAGTGGACCCCCCGTTAACGATATTTTTTCACTCCAGAAGTATGTTCAGGTGCCAGTACTACCCGAATTTGTTCCCATAAGGAATATTGTGAAGTAGATTAGTCCATTTCAGACCCCCAAACATACACGTACAAACGCACTTACATAAATACACTTACATAATTGGTCGCATTCGGAGGTGATCGTTATGCGGGGGTCCACTGTATTTTTGGGTTTCTGGAATGGATTAATTGTATTTCCATTATTTATGGGAAATACTGCTTCACTTTTCAAACTTTTCAAATTTAGAACTAGCTCCTGGAATGGATTAAGTTCGAAATTTGAGGTTCCACTGTATTCCCAGACAATAGTAAATGACCAAGGCACGTGTAAATGTTCACCTTTCAATGTGTTTGTGGCAATTTGAGTACAATTTCAGTACCTAATATTAGTGTCAGAACAAAGATTGGTTATGAAATGACAAGAACTACAATAAATTGTAAGTATCAGAACATAAAAATTATATAAAATAATATAAAAATGAGAAAAAATGCAGCAGCGAGGAGGTGGATGGAGGCAGTGGAGATGTCCTGTCTAAGGGCAATGTGTGGTGTAAATATTATGCAGAAAATTCAGAGTGTGGAAATTAGGTGTGGAGTTAATGAAAGTATTAGTAAGAGGGCTGAAGAGGGGCTGTTGAGGTGGTTTGGTCATTTAGAGAGAATGGATCAAAGTAGAATGACATGGAGAGCGTATAAATCTGTAAGGGAAGGAAGGCGGGGTAGGGGTCGTCCTCGAAAAGGTTGGAGGGAGGGGGTAAAGGAGGCATTGTGGGCGAGGGGCTTGGACTTCCAGCAAGCGCGCATGAGCATGTTGGATAGGAGTGAATGGAGACGAATGGTATTTGGGACCTGACGATCTGTTGGAGTGTGAGCAGGGTAATATTTAGTGAAGGGATTCAGGGAAACTGGTTATTTTTATAGACGGACTTTAGTCCTGGAAATGGGAAGTACAATGCCTGCACTCTAAAGGAGGGGTTTGGGATATTGGCAGTTTGGAGGGATATGTTGTGTATCTCTATGCATATATAAACCATACCACGGGCGGGGATAGAACCCGCGATCAGAGAGTCTCAAAACTCCAGACCGTTGCGTTAGCCACTGGACCAGCTAGCCACAATAAGATTCGTCCAACTAGGTATATTTCTACACCATAGGAAGGTTAGCATAGGCACCACTGTGACCACAAATGCTAGCTAGTCCAGTGGCTAACACGACTGTCTGGAGTTTTGAGACTCTCTGATCACAGGTTCTATCCATACCCATGGTATGGTTTGTTTGCAATCGTGTCATTACGATTTCGTGAGTCATGTTAACGGCTTTGAGGGGACTTGAGCTAGAGTTCGTCACGGCCACGCTAGCTGGAGATTCATCTGTAAAAACTTGCATTTGTGGTCACAGTTGTGCCTATGCTAACCTTCCTATGGTGTAGAAATATACCTAATTGGACGAACCTTATTGTGGCTAGCTGGTCCAGTGGCTAACGCGATGGTCTGGAGTTCTGAGACTCTCTGATCGCGGGTTTTATCCCCGCCCGTGGTATGGTTTGTTTGCGATTGTGTCATTACGATTTTGTGAATCATTTATATGTATTTGCTTCTAAACTGTTGTGTTCTGGGCACCTCTGCAAGAACAGTGATTATGTGTGAGTGAGGTGAAAGTGTTGAATGATGATGAAAGTATTTTCTTTTTGGGGATTTTCTTTCTTTTTGGGTCACCCTGCCTCAGTGGGAGATGGTCGACTTGTTAAAAAAAAAAAAGGTATATCGGCAACACTTCTGCAAGCGGCAGGACTCATGTTGCTGTCAGGTGAGCATTAAGTGCCAACTTTGCAGCCTCATATCTCAGTAAGTACTGACCCTAATTTTTTTATTTTAATCCTATAACACTTAGAAAAATTTTCTCTTTATTTCAATAAAAAAAAAACGATTTCTTTATTTTTCAAAATATTCGGGGCACTGGGCGAGAGAATGTATATATACATTTGGAGCGTTTAGGGGTTAACATGGTTTTAATAGGTATTATTTGATACTCTATTAGAACTAAAAGTTCTATAAATTTTATATTTACCTGGAGTTTACCTGGAGAGAGTTCTGGGGGTCAACGCCCCCGCGGCCCGGTCTGTGACCAGGCCTCCTGGTGGATCAGAGTCTGATCAACCAGGCTGTTGCTGCTGGCTGCACGCAAACCAACGTACAAGCCACAGCCCGGCTGATCAGGAACTGACTTTAGGTGCTTGTCCAGTGCCAGCTTGAAGACTGCCAGGGGTCTGTTGGTAATCCCCCTTATGTGTGCTGGGAGGCAGTTGAACAGTCTCGGGCCCCTGACACTTATTGTATGGTCTCTTAACGTGCTAGTGACACCCCTGCTTTTCATTGGGGTGATGGTGCATCGTCTGCCAAGTCTTTTGCTTTCGTAGTGAGTGATTTTCGTGTGCAAGTTCGGTACTAGTCCCTCTAGGATTTTCCAGGTGTATATAATCATGTATCTCTCCCGTCTGCATTCCAGGGAATGCAGGTTTAGGAACCTCAAGCGCTCCCAGTAATTGAGGTGTTTTATCTCCGTTATGCGCGCCGTGAAAGTTCTCTGTACATTTTCTAGGTCGGCAATTTCACCTGCCTTGAAAGGTGCTGTTAGTGTGCAGCAATATTCCAGCCTAGATAGAACAAGTGACCTGAAGAGTGTCATCATGGGCTTGGCCTCCCTAGTTTTGAAGGTTCTCATTATCCATCCTGTCATTTTTCTAGCAGATGCGATTGATACAATGTTATGGTCCTTGAAGGTGAGATCCTCCGACATGATCACTCCCAGGTCTTTGACGTTGGTGTTTTGCTCTATTTTGTGGCCAGAATTTGTTTTGTACTCTGATGAAGATTTAATTTCCTCATGTTTACCATATCTGAGTAATTGAAATTTCTCATCGTTGAACTTCATATTGTTTTCTGCAGCCCACTGAAAGATTTGGTTGATGTCCGCCTGGAGCCTTGCAGTGTCTGCAATGGAAGACACTGTCATGCAGATTCGGGTGTCATCTGCAAAGGAAGAAACGGTGCTGTGGCTGACATCCTTGTCTATGTCGGATATGAGGATGAGGAACAAGATGGGAGCGAGTACTGTGCCTTGTGGAACAGAGCTTTTCACCGTAGCTGCCTCGGACTTTACTCTGTTGACAACTACTCTCTGTGTTCTGTTAGTGAGGAAATTATAGATCCATCGACCGACTTTTCCTGTTATTCCTTTAGCACGCATTTTGTGCGCTATTACGCCATGGTCACACTTGTCGAAGGCTTTTGCAAAGTCTGTATATATTACATCTGCATTCTTTTTGTCTTCTAGTGCATTTAGGACCTTGTCGTAGTGATCCAATAGTTGAGACAGACAGGAGCGACCTGTTCTAAACCCATGTTGCCCTGGGTTGTGTAACTGATGGGTTTCTAGATGGGTGGTGATCTTGCTTCTTAGGACCCTTTCAAAGATTTTTATGATATGGGATGTTAGTGCTATTGGTCTGTAGTTCTTTGCTGTTGCTTTACTACCCCCTTTGTGGAGTGGGGCTATGTCTGTTGTTTTTAGTAACTGTGGGACGACCCCCGTGTCCATGCTCCCTCTCCATAGGATGGAAAAGGCTCATGATAGGGGCTTCTTGCAGTTCTTGATGAACACAGAGTTCCATGAGTCTGGCCCTGGGGCAGAGTGCATGGGCATGTCATTTATCGCCTGTTCGAAGTCATTTAGCATCAGGATAACATCGGATAGGCTTGTGTTAATCAAATTTTGTGGCTCTCTCATAAAAAATTCATTTTGATCTTCGACTCTCAGTCTGGTTAGCGGCTTGCTAAAAACTGAGTCATATTGGGACTTGAGTAGCTCACTCATTTCCTTGCTGTCATCTGTGTAGGACCCATCTTGTTTAAGTAGGGGCCCAATACTGGACGTTGTTCTCGATTTTGATTTGGCATAGGAGAAGAAATACTTTGGGTTTCTTTCGATTTCATTTATGGCTTTTAGTTCTTCCCGCGATTCCTGACTCCTAAAGGATTCTTTTAGCTTAAGTTCAATGCTTGCTATTTCTCTGACCAGTGTCTTCCTACGCATTTCAGATATATTGACCTCTTTTAGCCGCTCTGTTATTCTTTTCTGTCGCCTGTAAAGGGAGTGCCTGTCTCTTTCTATTTTACATCTACTCCTCCTTTTTCTTAGAGGAATAAGCCTTGTGCATACATCGAGTGCCACCAAGTTAATCTGTTCTAGGCATAAGTTGGGGTCTGTGTTGCTTATTTTTATTTATTTATTTATTACCAATTTGAGCACACATACAGAGGTACAAAAAAATACAGATAAGAGCAGCATGCCAAAGCCACTTATACTATGGAAAAAGAGGATAAATAAATATACAAGGTATGAAGTAGCACGTAATGAAAGTAGTTTGTTAGATTATATATTGGTGGATAAAAGGTTGATGGGTAGGCTCCAAGATGTACATGCTTATAGAGAGGCAACTGATATATCGGACCATTATTTAGGTGTAGCTACAGTTAGAGTAAGAGGTAGATGGGACAAGCAGAAGGTGGCAACAACAAGTAAGAGAGAGGTGAAAGTGTATAAACTAAGGGAGGAGGAAGTTCGGGTGAGATATAAGCGACTATTGGCAGAAAGGTGGGCTAGTGCAAAGATGAGTAGTGGGGGGGTTGAAGAGGGTTGGAATAGTTTTAAAAATGCAGTATTAGAATGTGGGGCAGAAGTTTGTGGTTATAGGAGGGTGGGGGCAGGAGGAAAGAGGAGTGATTGGTGGAATGATGAAGTAAAGGGTGTGATAAAAGAGAAAAAGTTAGCTTATGAGAGGTTTTTACAAAGCAGAAGTGTTATAAGAAGAGCAGAGTATATGGAGAGTAAAAGAAAGGTGAAGAGAGTGATGAGAGAGTGCAAAAGGAGAGCAGATGATAGAGTGGGAGAGGCACTGTCAAGAAATTTTAATGAAAATAAGAAAAAAATTTGGAGTGAGTTAAACAAGTTAAGAAAGCCTAGGGAAAGTATGGATTTGTCAGTTAAAAACAGAGTAGGAGAGTTAGTAGATGGGGAGATGGAGGTATTAGGTAGATGGCAAGAATATTTTGAGGAACTTTTAAATGTTGAGGAAGAAGGGAGGTGGTAATTTCATGCAGCCAGGGAGGTATACCATCTTTTAGGAGTGAAGAAGAGCAGAATGTAATTGTGGGGGAGGTACGTGAGGCATTACGTAGAATGAAAGGGGGTAAAGCAGCTGGAACTGATGGGATCATGACAGAAATGTTAAAAGCAGGGGGGATATAGTGTTGGAGTGGTTGGTAATTTTGTTTAATAAATGTATGAAAGAGGGGAAGGTACCTAGGGATTGGCAGAGAGCATGTATAGTCCCTTTATATAAAGGGAAGGGGGACAAAAGAGATTGTAAAAATTACAGAGGAATAAGTTTACTGAGTATACCAGGAAAAGTGTACGGTAGGGTTATAATTGAAAGAATTAGAGGTAAGACAGAATGTAGGATTGCGGATGAGCAAGGAGGTTTCAGAGTGGGTAGGGGATGTGTAGATCAAGTGTTTACATTGAAGCATATATGTGAACAGTATTTAGATAAAGGTAGGGAAGTTTTTATTGCATTTATGGATTTAGAAAAGGCATATGATAGAGTGGATAGAGGAGCAATGTGGCAGATGTTGCAAGTATATGGAATAGGTGGTAAGTTATTAAATGCTGTAAAGAGTTTTTATGAGGATAGTGAGGCTCAGGTTAGGGTGTGTAGAAGAGAGGGAGACTACTTCCCAGTAAAAGTAGGTCTTAGACAGGGATGTGTAATGTCACCATGGTTGTTTAATATATTTATAGATGGGGTTGTAAAGGAAGTAAATGCTAGGGTGTTCAGGAGAGGGGTGGGATTAAATTATGGGGAATCAAATACAAAATGGGAATTGACACAGTTACTTTTTGCTGATGATACTGTGCTTATGGGAGATTCTAAAGAAAAATTGCAAAGGTTAGTGGATGAGTTTGGGAGTGTGTGTAAAGGTAGAAAGTTGAAAGTGAACATAGAAAAGAGTAAGGTGATGAGGGTATCAAATGATTTAGATAAAGAAAAATTGGATATCAAATTGGGGAGGAGGAGTATGGAAGAAGTGAATGTTTTCAGATACTTGGGAGTTGACGTGTCGGCGGATGGATTTATGAAGGATGAGGTTAATCATAGAATTGATGAGGGAAAAAAGGTGAGTGGTGCGTTGAGGTATATGTGGAGTCAAAAAACGTTATCTATGGAGGCAAAGAAGGGAATGTATGAAAGTATAGTAGTACCAACACTCTTATATGGGTGTGAAGCTTGGGTTGTAAATGCAGCAGCGAGGAGACGGTTGGAGGCAGTGGAGATGTCCTGTTTAAGGGCAATGTGTGGTGTAAATATTATGCAGAAAATTCGGAGTGTGGAAATTAGGAAAAGGTGTGGAGTTAATAAAAGTATTAGTCAGAGGGCTGAAGAGGGGTTGTTGAGGTGGTTTGGTCATTTAGAGAGAATGGATCAAAGTAGAATGACATGGAAAGCGTATAAATCTATAGGGAAAGGAAGGCGTGGCAGGGGTCGTCCTCGAAAAGGTTGGAGGGAGGGGGTAAAGGAGGTTTTATAGGCGAGGGGCTTGGGCTTCCAGCAAGCGTGCATGGGCGTGTTAGATAGGAGTGAGTGGAGACGAATGGTATTTGGGACCTGACGATCTGTTGGAGTGTGAGCAGGGTAATATTTAGTGAAGGGATTCAGGGAAACCGGTTATTTTTATATAGCCGGACTTGAGTCCTGGAAATGGGAAGTACAATGCCTGCACTTTAAAGGAGGGGTTTGGGATATTAGCAGTTTGGAGGGATATGTTGTGTATCTTTATATGTATATACTTCTAAACTATTGTGTTCTGAGGACCTCTGCAAAAACAGTGATTGTGTGAGTGAGGTGAAAGTGTTGAATGATGATGAAAGTATTTTCTTTTTGGGGATTTTCTTTCTTTTTTGGGTCACCCTGCTTCAGTGGGAGACGGCCGACTTGTTGAAAAAAAAAAAAAGTGTTCTATGTATGTAGTAGGTACAATAATAAGTATTGATGTTTTGTATGGTGAGTAGGTTTAGTTTTTTTAATATTGGTGGAGTGTGCTGCCTGTAGTGGGAATTTGTTATCATTCTGACTGCAGCCTTTTGTTGGGTAATTAATGGTCTGAGATGGTTTATTGTTGTTGAGCCCAATGCACAAATTCTGTAGGGTAAATAAGTGAGTGATATAGGGCCAGGAGGGTTGACTGTGGAACACAGTACCGTACATTCGATAGTATGCCTACGGTCTTGGAGATTTTCTTGGAAATTTGATGTACATGTGTTTGAAATTTGAGTCTATCATCAAGGAGAATTCCGAAGAATTTTCCCTCTGTGAGCTTTGTGATAGGTGATCTGTTTATCATTATGTTAAGAAGGACATCTGTAGCTCTGTTACCAAACTGAATGAAGTAGGTTTTGTCAGTGTTGAGAGTAAGTTTGTTAGTCGTTATCCAGGTAGATATTTTCTGTAATTCGATATTCACAGTATTGGCTAGCATGACTGGGCTTGGGTGAGAGAAGACGTATGTAATGTCATCTGCAAATAGTGTGGGTTTGAATAGTTGTGATGCATTTGGTAGGTCATTTATGTAAACGAGAAAAAGAGGGCCAAGAACACTTCCCTGTGGGACATCAACTGTAATTGGCTTTGTGGAGGAGTTTGCTCCATTTATGTACACATATTGGCTTCTGTTGCTGAGGTATGACTTTAGGTAGTTGAGGGAGTGCCCTCTTATACCATAGTGCGACAATTTTATGTGGAGCAAATCATGGTCAACTGTATCAAAAGCTTTTAATAAATTAATGAAGATCCCCAGTGGGACTACTTTTTTCTCTAGTGCAGTGTATATTTGTTCTAGCATGTGTATAATAGCATCATTTGTATTTTTATTAGGCCTGAACCCAAACTGACAGGGGTTTAGTATGTTGTGGGAGATGAGGTAGGAATAGATTTGCTTATGAATTAATTTTTCAAAGATTTTAGAGAGAGGGTGCAAGTTGGATATTGGCCTATAGTTATTCAAGTCTGTTTGGTCTCCTCCTTTATGGATCAGGGTGACCCTCACTATTTTGAGGACTGTAGGGAAGGTAGAGGATTCGATGGATTTGTTAAAGTGGTTGCAATGATTGGTGACAGCACTTGTGATGCTTTTTTGTATATAAAGGGTGGTAAGGTATTTAAATCTCCTGTCTTGTTTTTTAGTGTGTTGATAATAAGGGAGACTTCTGTTGGGTTACTCGGAGCTAGGAACAGTGTGTTCGGGTAGTTGCTAGTGAGGTAGTCATTGGATGGGGTATTTGAGCTTGGGATTTTATTGGCAAGGTTTTTTCCTATGGTGGAGAAGAAATCATTGAGTCTGTTTGCTGTTTCTGTTGGTGGGAGTTGGGGTTCATCTGGTTTTGTTAGTTCAATTGTGCTATTTACTGATATCTTTTTTGTTCCTAGAATTTCTGATAGGGTTTTCCAAGTCTTTTTTATATCACCTTTTAAGTTGGATAATCTGTTCTCAGAATACAAGTTTTTAGCCCTTCTTATCAGGCTGGTTAGAACTGACACGTAACGTTTTGTTTGGTCTCTGGTTATGTGACCCATTCTGTACTGTTTTTCGTATAGGTGCTTTGTATTTATGGATTTGAGGATGCTGGGTGTTAGCCAGGGACTGTCAGTCTCTTAGCTGTCATCTGTTTAGTTTTTTAGAGCAGTGCTTTTTATAGAGGTATTGCATCTTTTTTAGAAAATTATTAATAGATTCGTCAATATCTGTATAGATTTCTAGCTCAGTGTGCCAAGTCAATGTTTGTCATTGCTGTTGTGAAGTTATTAAAGAGTATATCTTCCCAGTTTATATCGGTTAGGACTTGGTTTACTTGGTCCCACTTTATGTTTTTGTTATTGAAGTTGAATTTGGTGAATGCTCCCTCGTGACTAGTCTCATTATGTCGGTCTGGGGCTCCACGCATACATGTCTGAACCTCAATTATGTTGTGATCTGAGTATATTGTTTTTGATATGGTGACATTTCTTATCACATCATCATTGTTAGTGAAGATGAGGTCTAGTGTATTCCAAATACTGCACAAATGTTATCATAGGTAAATACTGTACAAATGTTATCATAGGTAAATACTGTACAAATGTTATCATAGGTAAATACTGTACAAATGTTATCATAGGTAAATACTGTACAAATGTATATTGAACTCTAATGGGCTCTAAGTAAATATACTTATAACATAAGTTATAAATATACTTATGTTATAAGTATATTTATAACTTATGTTATAAGTTATAAATATACTTATAACATAAGTTATAAATATACTTATAACATAAGTTATAAATATACTTATAACATAAGTTATAAATATACTTATAACGTAAGTTATAAATATACTTATAACATAAGTTATAAGTATATCTACTTAGAACTCATCACAGTTCAACATTTGTGCAGTAATTACTTATGACATTTCTTTTAGCAAAATTAATTAATCGTAGAAAATTTGTCTTAAAATTATTCATTAAGATGGATTACAGTACATGTTGAATTTTATGTGGCACTATGAATTTTATGTGGCACTATGAATTTTATGTGGCACTATGAATTTTATGTGGCACTATGAATTTTATGTGGCACTGAATTTTATGTGGCACTATGAATTAAGCATAAATTAACTCACCTTTGGAGGTGTACCTGGGTCAGTAATTGCTGCCATTGTGAAGTGCAACATGACATTTATTAACAACCAGCGTCCTAGTACAGTTAGAAAACAGGTGAGTATCGGTGATTTCTGCCAATAGTAGGGTAGACCAATGATGTAAACTACAGAAACGACTGAGCCAGTTAACGTTATTACTCCCCCAACAAGGATCTGAAAACAGATGTACAAACTCATTTTACCAATACTATACTGTACACACAACACATAAAATTACATGCTACAGTAAGTCCATACTCTTTTTCATATTTATATTCTTACTGAAATGCTGAAATGACAAGATGGTGGGGGGGTCAAACATGGGCATATGATGACTGCTGATGTTATGTATGAAGGAGGAAGAAAGGCAAAACACGGTAAAATTTATATATAAATTGCAAGGAAAAAATGTACAGTACAGTTTCAAAATCACTGTTGCATGTCAAGATCATCATACTTTTAGACATACTATATGTATACAGTGGACCCCCGCATAACGATTACCTCCGAATGCGACCAATTATGTAAGTGTATTTATGTAAGTGCATTTGTACGTGTATGTTTGGGGGTTTGAAATGGACTAATCTACTTCACAATATTCCTTATGGGAATAAATTCGGTCAGTACTGGCACCTGAACATACTTATGGAGTGAAAAAATATCGTTAACCGGGGGTCCACTGTACTAAGTTCCTTTCATGAGCAGCCATGTTTACTTGTTGGGGGAGTGAAGCCTTCATAGCCACCAAGGGCTGCACTGGCTTACATTCCCATGCCAGTGTAGCTGTAGCTGTTGACACTAAGCACAGCCACAATGTGCATAATGATCATGCATAATGATCTTCAAGATAGGAGATTCACTTTAATCAATTGCTAATTTTTATTGTCTTTGGAAACTTTATTGACAAGGATCAAACAGGTTTTAGAGAAAATAAACCCACTTGGTTTCTTGTTTATTATAAGCTCATCTGAGAGCTAAATATGTACCACTTTCCTCTTCCTTGAAGATGAAAGATAACTGAAGGCATAACAGCTTATTTTGCAACTTTCACCTCACAATCCTTTGTGAGTACCTAATATCCTTCCAAGAAATGATGACAATATTATTTCAACATCTTCATTTGCATTTGTTCAGTATTCAACTTGTGTTTCTGGCCTTCACTTCTCCAATAATACTTCACAATTCTGTGAACTAGATTTAATGTTCAAACTATACTACACTACACTGTAGATTACATTCCATAATTACTTATGCCTCTCTCCTTCATGTCCATCATATTTCAACATGCTGTGGATTTAGGCTTCATTTTTATCCACACCAGTTAAGTTGTTTGGTGATTTTAATTGTCATCATATTCTTTGAGGAGAAGTCTCATTGCAATTATTTTAATGACCTGTCAGTCTTTTCTTACTCCTTTTATCTTCTCATGTCTTAAATACTGGGGCTTCAACCCTTTGTTCTAATATTAAATATAAACATGAAGATGAATTCAATTTAGCAGAGTTGCTTCATTTCATACTAAAAGATAAATATGGGAAAGAAGGCCGCTTAGCAATTTATGTTACCTAGCATTAATGGAGAGCCTGTGCTCGGTACCTACATACATTTTTCCTGTGTTGCTCAAATATGGGGCATTCTATTTTGCTGAATTATACAAGAAAAGATAGATACACCACTTTTATAATTTAGAGATGAAACAAAGTTTCACCATTGCTTGTCTTTAACCAAACTTCCATCACATTTCCTCACAAAGTCACATCTTTCATCATGATAATCTAATACAAGGTGACAGTTTTACATGTATGGACACCCATTTTGCAAATGGAAATAAGTCACTTTGTCTGACTTAAGAAAAGATTTCATTTGGATTTTTAACCCCAGAGGGTTAGCCACCCAGGATAACCCACAAAAGTCAGTGCGTCATCGAGGACTGCCTAACTTATTTCCATTGGGGTACTCAATTTTGTCCCCCAGGATGCCACCCACACCAGTCGACTAACACCCAGGTACCTAATTGCTGCTAGGTGAACACGACAACAGGTGTAAGGAAATGCATCGAAATGTTTCTACCCCGCCAGGAATCAAACCCGGGCCCTGTGTGTGTGACGCGAGAGCTTTGCTACCCAGGCTATGGGGTTATATTTACTTTTTTGAAAATTTGATTTTTTCCAAATACACACCCAGTAACACACATTGCAAACAACTATACAGTGGACCCCCGGTTAACGATTTTAATCCGTGCAAGAGGGCTCATCGTTATGCGAAATAATCGTTATGCGAATGAATTTTCCCCATAAGAAATAATGGAAATAAAATTAATCCGTGCAAGACGCCCAAAAGTATGAAAAAAATTTTTTTTTACCACATGAAATGTTAATTTTAATACACACAAACTGAAAAAGGCATGCACAATTACATGACACTTACTTTTATTGAAGATCTGGTGATGATTGATGGGATGGGAGGAGGGGAGAGCATTATCTTCTTACTGTTTAGAAGGGGAATCCCCTTCCATTAGGACTTGAGGTAGCAAGTCCTTTTCTGGGGTTACTTCCCTTCTTCTTTTAATGCCACTAGGACCAGCTTGAGAGTCACTGGACCTCTGTCGCACAACAAATCTGTCCATAGAGCTCTGTACCTCCCGTTCCTTCAAGACTTTCCTAAAATGGGCCATAACATTGTCATTGAAATAGTCACAAGCACGGCTTGCAACAGCTGTGTCAGGGTGATTTTCATCTATAAAGGTTTGCAGTTCAACCCACTCTGCACACATTTCCTTAATCTTTGAAGTAGGCACAATGGATTCCACAACTGGCATAGGCTTCTCAGGGTTAGCCCCAAACCCTTCAAAATCTTTCTTAATTTCCATACTAATTCTCACCCTTTTTACCACAGGGTTGGCACTAGAAGCTTTCTTGGGGCCCATGGTCACTTATTTTCCAGAAACAGCACCGAAAATACTGTAATAATACGAAATATTCCGAGTGTATGCTTGGATGTTACCGCGGAGGCTGGCTGGTAAACAATGGGACTGAGCGGCACATGTGAGGCTGGCTGAGGGCACATTGGACGCGTCTCGGACGAAAATCGGTATGCGGGTTTTTAATCGGTATGCGCGGCAAAAATTTTGCGATAAAAGTAATCGTTATGCGGAAAAATCGCTATGCGATGCCATCGTTATGCGGGGGTCCACTGTATATTTATTTATCTCCATGGGAAGTGGAACAGAATTCTTCCTCCGTAAGCCATGCACGTCATAAGAGACGACTAAAATGCCAGGAGCGAGGGGCTAATAACCTCTTCTGTATACATTACTAAAGTTAAAAAGAGAAACTTTTTTATTTATGGGCTACCCTGCTGTGGTGGGATACAGCAGTTTGTTGAAAAAAGAAAAAGATATTCACTTTTCTATCTTTCTTACTTTCTTCTACACTTTCTTCCTTTCAGTTAACACTAAATATTGTCATAAGAAAAGTAAAACTTGCCCATGTTCAGTAAAAGTTCAATTTTAATACAAGTAAAACTACTTATTTCATGTTCAGTCTAAATTTCACTGAGCAATATGCTGAATTCAACCTTAAAATATATTAAATTACTCTTTACCAGTGAGACAAATTATAGATTTTGTACTGAATAGTTCCAAGTACAACTGTATATGTATGTGTTATTAGATTACTAAGGTACACGTGACAAATAATGTATAGTACACTGTTCTAAAACAACCAAAAGGTTTATAAACCAACAAAATTTATACAGCATTTTAAAACATGAGTGTGCTGGGGATTCATGATTAACCCTTTGACTGTTTCGGTCGAATACTATATACGTTTTACGAGCCAATGTGTTTGACGTACTAATACGCCAAAATTTTAGTGGCTTCAAATCAAGCAGGAAAAAGCTGGTAGGCCCACATGTGAGAGAATGGGTCTTCATGGTCAGTGTGCACAGTATAAAAAAAAATCAGGGAGCCAGTGGTGCATTGTAGTATTATTCTGCAGCAGTATTCTGAATCAATGGACCAAGTCCAGGGATTCCAAACTTTGTCCATTTATCTTAAATTTATTATTTATTATTTATTATTATTTATTATTTATTATTATTTATTATTATTTATTATTTATTTATCTTAAAATCATGAAAAATAAATTTCATAACTTGGAATCTATGAACAACTAGCAATAACGTACACCCCTCCCATCCCTATTAGACAATTAATTCAAGGGTTCACTGTACTGAAAAGCTGTTAGTCTGAACCCATAAGTGTCATACATTACATGGAGAATGAGAGGTAATCAGGTTTACACCAGAAAATACAGTACCAGTATGTGCATTAAATTCCTTGGATCAAGTCCTTCTCTACCATTAAGTCACCCCCATGGAAAGAGAGAACAAAGAAAAATATGCTTTCAATATTCAAATACCCATACCTAACCACTATATAAAAATACAACACTGTTTCATTTACCATAATATATTTTGCAGCTACATTAACCAGATCAAACACAGGAACACTGGAGGGATTTGGATGCGTTTCAAGTATGGTACAGATTGGTCAATTCTAAGACTTAACTCTTATGAGTTTTGCTGTACAGTGGACCCTCGACCAACGATGGCATCGATTAACGATAAATCTGACTAGCGATATATTTTAACGCAAAAATTTTGCCTCGACTAGAGCTTAAAAACCCGACCAGCGCTATTCGTTCCGTACCATACACGTCCACTTTGGCCTGAGTGCGCCTCACTTGTCCCTTTGGTGAAAGTGTTTACAAGCCAGCCAGCCACCGCGGTCGCTTCCAAACATACAACTGGAACATTTCATATTATCACAGCCTTTTTAGTGATTGCACCTGCAAAATAAGTCACCATGGGCCCCAAGAAAGCTTCTAGTGCCAACCCTACAGCAAAAAGGGTGAGAATTACTATGGAGATGAAGAAAGAGATCATTGATAAATATGAAAGTGGAGTGCGTATCTCTGAGCTGGTCAGGTTGTATAATAAACCCCAATCAACCATCGCTACTATTGTGGGCAAGAAAACGGCAATCAAGGAAGCTGTTCTTGCCAAAGGTACAACTATGTTTTCAAAACTGAGATCGCAAGTGATAGAAGATGTTGAGAGACTTTTATTGGTGTGGATAAAAGAGAAACAGATAGCAGGAGACAGCATCTCTCAAGCGATCATATGTGAAAAGGCTAGGAAGTTGCATGACGATTTAATTAGAAAAATGCCAGCAACTAGTGATGTGAGTGAATTTAAGGCCAGCAAAGGTTGGTTTGAGAGATTTAAGAAGCGTAGTGGCATTCATAGTGTGATAAGGCATGGTGAGGCTGCCAGTTCGGACCACAAATTGGCTGAAAAATATGTGCAGGACTTCAAGGAGTACATAGACAGTGAAGGACTGAAACCTGAACAAGTGTTTAATTGTGACGAAACAGGCCTGTTTTGGGAGAAAATGCCAAGCAGGATGTACATTACTCAGGAGGAAAAGGCACTCCCAGGACATAAGCCTATGAAAGACAGGCTTACTCTGTTGATGTGTGCCAATGCTAGTGGCGATTGCAAAGTGAAGCCTTTATTGGTGTATCACTCTGAAACTCCCAGAGTGTTCAGGAAAAACAATGTCCTCAAGGCTAATTTGTGTGTGCCGTGGAGGGCAAACAGTAAGGCATGGGTCACTACGGACTTTTTCTATGACTGGTTACATCATGCATTTGCCCCCAATGTGAAAAATTACCTAATTGAAAAGAAATTAGACCTTAAGTGCCTCCTGGTATTAGACAATGCTCCTGGTCATCCTTCAGACTTGGCAGAGCGACTTTCTAGGGACATGAGCTTCATTAAGATGAAGTTTTTGCCTCCTAATACCACTCCTCTCCTGCAGCCCATGGACCAGCAGGTTATTTCCAACTTCAAGAAACTGTACACAAAAGCTATGTTTGAAAGGTGCTTTGTAGTGACCTCAGAAACTCAACTGACTCTAAGAGAGTTTTGGAAAGATCATTTTACCATCCTCAATTGTGCAAACATTTTAGGTAAGGCTTGGGAGGAAGTGACTAAGAGGACATTGAACTCTGCTTGGAAAAAACTGTGGCCAGAATGTGTAGACAAAAGGGATTTTGAAGGGTTTGAGGCTAACCCTGAGAATCCTATGCCAGTTGAGGAATCCATTGTGGCATTGGGGAAGTCCTTGGGGTTGGAGGTTAGTGGGGAGGATGTGGAAGAGTTCGTGGTGGAGGACAGTGAAGAACTAACCACTGATGAGCTGCTAGATCATCTTCAACAGCAAGAGGGCACACCTGAGGAAACTGCTTTGGAGGAGGGGAGAGAGAAATTGAAGAAGTTGCCTACTTCTAAGATAAAGGAAATGTGTGCAAAGTGGCTTGAAGTGCAAACCTTTTTTGATGAAAATCACCCTCACACAGCTACTGCAAGCCGTGCTGGTGATTATTACACTGACACTGTTGTGAACCGCTTTAGGAAAGTCATAAAGGAACAAGAGGTACAGGCCTCTATGGACAGATATGTTGTGCGACAGAAGTCCAGTGACTCTGAAGCTGGTCCTAGTGGCATTAAAAGAACAAGGGAAGTAACCCCAGAAAAAGACTTGCTGCCTCAAGTGCTAATGGAAGGGGATTCCCCTTCTAAACACTAACACCTCTCCCCTCCTCCCATCCCATCAATCATCACCAGATCTTCAATAAAGGTAAGTGTCATGTAACTGTGCATGTAATCTTCAGTTTGTGTGTATTAAAATTAATATTTCATGTGGTAAAAATTTTTTTTTTTCAATACTTTTGGGTGTCTTGCACGGATTAATTTGATTTCCATTATTTCTTATGGGGAAAATTAACTTGACTAACGATAATTCTAACTAACGATGAGCTCTCAGGAACGGATTAATATCGCTGGTCGAGGGTCCACTGTATTTTTCATAGTTTTTTTTTACAGTATTTTTTTAATGTAAGGCCAAACAGTCATTATTCCAACTTATGAGCAACTGAAAACCACTTGCTCCCATGTCTGGAACTATACAACTTCACATCTCATCTCACTCCCCTTGGAAACTGAGATGAGATCTCATCTCACCTCCCCTTGGGAAGTTAGATGTATGCATTTGGAAGGCACTTCATATATGAAGTGAGATGTATGCCTTGGGAAGGCATAAAAATGATCTGATTTGTTACACGAGGATAATAATGAGTTTCCCTATTAGTTATTTATGCATCTAGACTGGGCTCTGGAGCCTTTCCACATTTATTTTTATTTTTTTTATTATCACACCGGCCGATTCCCACCAAGGCAGGGTGGCCCGAAAAAGAAAAACTTTCACCATCATTCACTCCATCACTGTCTTGCCAGAAGGGTGCTTTACACTACAGTTTTTAAACTGCAACATTAACACCCCTCCTTTCCACATGTAGGTCCCTAATATAAATAGTAAATGAAAAATACATCTTTACTAATATAATTATACTGATTTCCCTTGTACTTTTGCTTTTAGGTTATATAGTCGTTGCAGTAACTACTGAACTCTCCTCTGGTAGGTTATATAGTCGTTGCAGTAACTACTGAACTCTCCTCTGGTAGGTTATATAGTCGTTGCAGTAACTACTGAACTCTCCTCTGGTAGGTTATATAGTCGTTGCAGTAACTACTGAACTCTCCTCTGGTAGGTTATATAGTCGTTGCAGTAACTACTGAACTCTCCTCTGGTAGGTTATATAGTCGTTGCAGTAACTACTGAACTCTCCTCTGGTAGGTTATATAGTCGTTGCAGTAACTACTGAACTCTCCTCTGGTAGGTTATATAGTCGTTGCAGTAACTACTGAACTCTCCTCTGGTAGGTTATATAGTCGTTGCAGTAACTACTGAACTCTCCTCTGGTAGGTTATATAGTCGTTGCAGTAACTACTGAACTCTCCTCTGGTAGGTTATATAGTCGTTGCAGTAACTACTGAACTCTCCTCTGGTAGGTTATATAGTCGTTGCAGTAACTACTGAACTCTCCTCTGGTAGGTTATATAGTCGTTGCAGTAACTACTGAACTCTCCTCTGGTAGGTTATATAGTCGTTGCAGTAACTACTGAACTCTCCTCTGGTAGGTTATATAGTCGTTGCAGTAACTACTGAACTCTCCTCCTCCAAAGAAACAGCATTTTGTCTGCAAGAATTTTTAAAAAAAATTTGTGAACCAAAAAAAAAAAAGTTTAGTAATTCAGCCAAAAAATTATGGAGTTGTAGCCCCTTGTTCTGGCATTTTAGTTGCCTCTTATGACCTGCATGGCTTATGGGGGTAGCATTTTGTGGTGTAATATACAGTAATTGTGTTATTTCTTTTCTTCGCCTTATTGTAAAATAATTAGAAAACAGAAAATGCCTGTGGGAGATAAAGATCTTGAACTGAAGTACAATTAATTACTATTTAAAGCCTTCCTCTTCCTAAACAGTGCTCCCTACCACCCAGATTATATCAGCCAAGATAACTGTAAAGTAGCCTAAATGGGAAAGAGGAGAATTCTTCCTTCATAAGCCATGTGTGTTGTATGAGGAGAATAAAAAGAATAAAATTACTAACTGTATAAAGAAACTTTTCTTTCATTTTTTTTTTTCAGTCACCCCACTTGTGAGAATGAAAGATATACCAAAGCCCTTTAATCATGGGACTATTTAGCACTGTATTAAAAAGACCTCGAAGAATAGATAAAGAAAATTCTTAATGACAGTAAGAGAGAACAAGAAGCAATAACTGCAAACTGAGAAAGAGGTCCTTGGCCCTCTTCTCTTTCTTGTTTACATAAACGACCTACCAAATGTATCGCAACTACTCAAACCCACAATATTTGCAGATGGCACTACAGTCGTCTTCTCTCACCCGAGCCCAGTCATGCTAGCCAATACTGCAAATACTGAATTACAGAAAATATCTACCTAGATGATGACTAACAAACTTACTCTCAATATTGACCTACTTCATTCAGTTTGGAAACAGAGCTACAGATGTCCTTCTTAACATAATGATAAATGGATCACCTATCACAAAGCTCACAGAGGGAAAATTCTTAGGAATCCACCTTGATAATAGACTCAAATTTCAAACACATGTACAACAAATTTCCAAGAAAATTTCCAAGACCGAAGATACGGTACTAGGTTCCACAGTCAGCTCTCCTGGCCCTATATCACTCACTTATTTACCCTTATCTCACCTATGGAATTTGTGCATGGGTCTCAACAACAATAAATCATCTCAGACCATTAATTACCCAACAAAAGGCTGCAGTCAGAATGATAAATTCCCACTACAGGCAGCACACTCCACCAATATTCAAAACTCTAAACCTACTCACCATACACAACATCCATACTTATTACTGCACCTACTACATACATAGAACACTTAACTCTGATATAAACCCTCCCCTCAAACGTCTCCTTACCAACCTCAACAGAACACGACCATAACAGGTGGCTCGGTGGCCTGGTGGCTAAAGCTCCCGCTTCACACACAGAGGGCCCGGGTTCGATTCCTGGCGGGTGGAAACATTTCGACACGTTTCCTTACACCTATTGTCCTGTTCACCTAGCAGCAATTAGGTACCTGGGTGTTAGTCGACTGGTGTGGGTCTCATCTTGGGGGACAAGATTCGAGGACCCCAATGGAAATAAGTTAGACAGTCCTCGATGATGCACTTTCTTAGGTTATCCTGGGTGGCTAACCCTCCGGGGTTAAAAATCCGAACGAAATCTTATCTTATCTTATTTTTATTATCACACCGGCCGATTCCCACCAAGGCAGGGTGGCCCGAAAAAGAAAAACTTTCACCATCATTCACTCCATCACTGTCTTGCCAGAAGGGTGCTTTACACTACAGTTTTTAAACTGCAACATTAACACCCCTCCTTCAGAGTGCAGGCACTGTACTTCCCATCTCCAGGACTCAAGTCCGGCCTGCCGGTTTCCCTGAATCCCTTCATAAATGTTACTTTGCTCACACTCCAACAGCACGTCAAGTATTAAAAACCATTTGTCTCCATTCACTCCTATCAAACACGCTCACGCATGCCTGCTGGAAGTCCAAGCCCCTCGCACACAAAACCTCCTTTACCCCCTCCCTCCAACCCTTCCTAGGCCGACCCCTACCCCGCCTTCCTTCCACTACAGACTGATACACTCTTGAAGTCATTCTGTTTCGCTCCATTCTCTCTACATGTCCGAACCACCTCAACAACCCTTCCTCAGCCCTCTGGACAACAGTTTTGGTAATCCCGCACCTCCTCCTAACTTCCAAACTACGAATTCTCTGCATTATATTCACACCACACATTGCCCTCAGACATGACATCTCCACTGCCTCCAGCCTTCTCCTCGCTGCAACATTCATCACCCACGCTTCACACCCATATAAGAGCGTTGGTAAAACTATACTCTCATACATTCCCCTCTTTGCCTCCAAGGACAAAGTTCTTTGTCTCCACAGACTCCTAAGTGCACCACTCACTCTTTTTCCCTCATCAATTCTATGATTCACCTCATCTTTCATAGACCCATCCGCTGACACGTCCACTCCCAAATATCTGAATACGTTCACCTCCTCCATACTCTCTCCCTCCAATCTGATATTCAATCTTTCATCACCTAATCTTTTTGTTATCCTCATAACCTTACTCTTTCCTGTATTCACCTTTAATTTTCTTCTTTTGCACACCCTACCAAATTCATCCACCAATCTCTGCAACTTCTCTTCAGAATCTCCCAAGAGCACAGTGTCATCAGCAAAGAGCAGCTGTGACAACTCCCACTTTGTGTGTGATTCTTTATCTTTTAACTCCACGCCTCTTGCCAAGACCCTCGCATTTACTTCTCTTACAACCCCATCTATAAATATATTAAACAACCACGGTGACATCACACATCCTTGTCTAAGGCCTACTTTTACTGGGAAAAAATTTCCCTCTTTCCTACATACTCTAACTTGAGCCTCACTATCCTCGTAAAAACTCTTCACTGCTTTCAGTAACCTACCTCCTACACCATACACTTGCAACATCTGCCACATTGCCCCCCTATCCACCCTGTCATACGCCTTTTCCAAATCCATAAATGCCACAAAGACCTCTTTAGCCTTATCTAAATACTGTTCACTTATATGTTTCACTGTAAACACCTGGTCCACACACCCCCTACCTTTCCTAAAGCCTCCTTGTTCATCTGCTATCCTATTCTCCGTCTTACTCTTAATTCTTTCAATTATAACTCTACCATACACTTTACCAGGTACACTCAACAGACTTATCCCCCTATAATTTTTGCACTCTCTTTTATCCCCTTTGCCTTTATACAAAGGAACTATGCATGCTCTCTGCCAATCCCTAGGTACCTTACCCTCTTCCATACATTTATTAAATAATTGCACCAACCACTCCAAAACTATATCCCCACCTGCTTTTAACATTTCTATCTTTATCCCATCAATCCCGGCTGCCTTACCCCCTTTCATTTTACCTACTGCCTCACGAACTTCCCCCACACTCACAACTGGCTCTTCCTCACTCCTACAAGATGTTATTCCTCCTTGCCCTATACACGAAATCACAGCTTCCCTATCTTCATCAACATTTAACAATTCCTCAAAATATTCCTTCCATCTTCCCAATACCTCTAACTCTCCATTTAATAACTCTCCTCTCCTATTTTTAACTGACAAATCCATTTGTTCTCTAGGCTTTCTTATTAGCTAAATAATTGTATTAATATTATTCAATTTATGGATGTGTCAACGTATCAATATCATCTGATTTTGATGGTATCAGTAAGTTTACCTGGAGAGAGTTCCAGGGGTCAACGCCCCCACGGCCCAGTCTGTGACCAGGCCTCCTGGTGGATCAGAGCCTGATCAACCATGCTGTTACTGCTGGCTGCACGCAAACCAACGTACGAGCCACAGCCCGGCTGGTCAGGTACCGACTTTAAGTGCTTGTCCAGTGCCAGCTTGAAGACAGCCAGGGGTCTATTGGTAATCCCCCTTATGTATGCTGGGAGGCAGTTGAACAGTCTCGGGCCCCTGACACTTATTGTATTGTCTCTTAACGTGCTAGTGACACCCCTGCTTTTCATTGGGGGGATGTTGCATCATCTGCCGAGTCTTTTGCTTTCGTTGTGAGTGATTTTCGTGTGCAAGTTTGGTACTAGTCCCTCTAGGATTTTCCAGGTGTATATAATCATGTATCTCTCCTGCCTGCATTCCAGGGAATACAGGTTCAGGAACTTCAAGCACTCCCAGTAATTGAGGTGTTTTATCTCCGTTATGTGCGCCGTGAAGGTTCTCTGTACATTTTCTAGGTCAGCAATTTCACCTGCCTTGAAAAGTGCTGTTAGTGTGCAGTAATATTCCAGCCTAGATAGAACAAGTGACCTGAAGAGTGTCATCACGGGCTTGGCATCCCTGTTTTGAAGGTTCTCATTATCCATCCTGTCATTTTTCTAGCAGATGCGATTGATACACTGTTATGGTCCTTGAAGGTGAGATCCTCTGACATGATCACTCCCAGATCTTTGATGTTGGTTTTTCGCTCTATTTTGTGGCCAGACTTTGTTTTGTACTCTGATGAAGTTTTAATTTCCTCGTTTTTACCATATCGGAGTAATTGAAATTTCTCATCGTTGAACTTCATATTATTTTCTGCAGCCCATTGAAAGATTTGGTTGATGTCCGCCTGGAGCCTTGCAGTGTCTGCAATGGAAGACACTGTCATGCAGATTCGGGTGTCATCTGCAAAGGAAGACACTTTGCTGTGGCTGACATCCTTGTCTGTCAGATATGAGGATGAGAAACAAGATGGGAGCGAGTACTGTGCCTTGTAGAACAGAGCTTTTCACCATAGCCGCCTCAGACTTGTCTGTGTTGAATATTACTCTTTGTGTTCTGTTTGTGAGGAAATTATAGATCCATCTACCAACTTTTCCTGTTATTCCTTTAGCACGCATTTTGTGTGCTACTACGCCATGGTCACACTTGTCAAAGGCGTTTGCAAAGTCTGTATATATTACATCTGCATTCTTTTTGTCTTCTACTCTAAAGTACAGTATCAATTTCAGTAACAGCTAATTTTGATGGTATTAGTAGCAGTATCAGACAGTATCAGCTAAGATTGAACATTGGTAACAGTTTTGGCAAAATTTTCCTATCATCCCAAAATTATCTTTACGATAATTCCTAGCTGACATAATTGACATGCTACTATATAGAAGGTGCTTGTCTGAGCATTTCCCAGGATGCCCAGGATGCAACCCACACCTGTCCACTACCCAGGATGCAACCCACACCAGTCCACTAACACCCAGGATGTGACCTACACCAGTCCACTAACACCCAGGATGCGACCCACACCAATCCACTAACACCCAGGATGCAACCCACACAAGTCCACTAACACCCAGGATGTGACCCACACCAGTCCACTAACACCCAGGATGCAACCCACACCAGTCCACTAACACCCAGGATGCAACCCACACCAGTCCACTAACAACCAGGATGCGACCCACACTAGTCCACTAAGACCCAGGTACCCATTTTAAACTGATGGGTGAACAGGGACAGCAGGTGTCTTATGGAAACACGTCCCTAATGATGACCACCGGACCTGAGTGTGAGCTGAGTGCACTAACGATCCAGCTACAATACACAAAAGCTAAAATATGGATAAAATTATCAGACAATAAAAGCAATGGACAAACACTCAACACACATAAATACTTTCATACCAGGCTAATATTACCAGTGTTTTAACATAGTATTTCTTTTCTTTCTTTCTTTGTTGGGTTTATCAGGACCACTGACAACATCAGCCGGAGTACCAAGCCTGGTTTCTCGATGATACCAGGAAAAATTGTTGCCCAAGGCTGGGCGATGAAAGAAAAGGAGCAAAAGTTCCTTTGAGATAGAGACTTGAAGTTTCCAATTAGATCCGGTGGACGCCCTTGCCAAGCCCCAACAGAGAGGGACGCCCTTGACAAGCCCCAACAGAGAGGGACGCCCTTGCCAAGCCCCAACAGAGAGGGATGCCCTTGACAAGCCCCAACAGAGAGGGACGCCCTTGCCAAGCCCCAACAGAGAGGGACGCCCTTGCCAAGCCCCAACAGAGAGGGACGCCCTTGCCAAGCCCCAACAGAGAGGGACGCCCTTGCCAAGCCCCAACAGAGAGGGACGCCCTTGCCAAGCCCCAACAGAGAGGGACGCCCTTGCCAAGCCCCAACAGAGAGGGACGCCCTTGCCAAGCCCCAACAGAGAGGGACGCCCTTGCCAAGCCCCAACAGAGAGGGACGCCCTTGCCAAGCCCCAACAGAGAGGGACGCCCTTGCCAAGCCCCAACAGAGAGGGACGCCCTTGCCAAGCCCCAACAGAGAGGGATGCCCTTGACAAGCCCCAACAGAGAGGGACGCCCTTGCCAAGAGAGGGATGCCCCAACAGAGAGGGACGCCCTTGCCAAGCCCCAACAGAGAGAGACGCCCTTGCCAAGCCCCAACAGAGAGGGAAGCCCTTGACAAGCCCCAGGGACGCCCTTGCCAAGCCCCAACAGAGAGGGACGCCCTTGCCAAGCCCCAACAGAGAGGGACGCCCTTGCCAAGCCCCAACAGAGAGGGACGCCCTTGCCAAGCCCCAACAGAGAGGGACGCCCTTGCCAAGCCCCAACAGAGAGGGCCCTTGCCAAGCCCCAACAGAGAGGGACGCCCTGCCCTTGCCAAGCCCCAACAGAGAGGGACGCCCTTGCCAAGCCCCAACAGAGAGGGACGCCCTTGCCAAGCCCCAACAGAGAGGGACGCCCTTGCCAAGCCCCAACAGAGAGGGACGCCCTTGCCAAGCCCCAACAGAGAGGGACGCCCTTGCCAAACCCCAACAGAGAGGGACGCCTTTGCCAAGCCCCAACAGAAAGGGATGCCCTTGCCAAGCCCCAACAGAGAGGGACGCCCTTGCCAAGCTCCAACAGAGAAGGACGCCCACACTCCCACCAGAGTTCAGTAACCAGCTTCCCAACAAAGACCGTGAAAGTATTATCTGCAAAGCGGAAAAAAATGGAGCTGGCTAAAAGTAAGCCGATGAACAGGTGTCCCTCCTGTAGAGTGCCAGGTGTCCCTCCTGTAGAGTGCCAGGTGTCCCTCCTGTAGAGTGCCAGGTGTCCCTCCTGTAGAGTGCCAGGTGTCCCTCCTGTAGAGTGCCAGGTGTCCCTCCTGTAGAGTGCCAGGTGTCCCTCCTGTAGAGTGCCAGGTGTCCCTCCTGTAGAGTGCCAGGTGTCCCTCCTGTAGAGTGCCAGGTGTCCCCTCCTGTAGAGTGCCAGGTGCCAGAGTGTCCCTCCCTCCTGTAGAGTGCCCTCCTGTAGAGTGCCAGGTGTCCCTCCTGTAGAGTGCCAGGTGTCCCTCCTGTAGAGTGCCAGGTGTCCCTCCTGTAGAGTGCCAGGTGTCCCTCCTGTAGAGTGCCAGGTGTCCCTCCTGTAGAGTGCCAGGTGTCCCTCCTGTAGAGTGCCAGGTGTCCCTCCTGTAGAGTGCCAGGTGTCCCTCCTGTAGAGTGCCAGGTGTCCCTTCTGTAGAGTGCCAGGTGTCCCTCCTGTAGAGTGCCAGGTGTAGAGTGCCAGGTGTCCCTCCTGTAGAGTGCCAGGTGTCCCTCCTGTAGAGTGCCAGGTGTCCCTCCTGTGTCCCTCTTGTAGAGTGCCAGGTGCCCCTCCTGTAGAGCGCCAGGTGCCCCTCCAGTAGAGTGCCAGGTGTCCCTCCTGTAGAGTGCCAGGTGTCCCTCCTGTAAGATAAGAGATAAGATTTCCTTCGGATTTTTAACCCCGGAGGGTTAGCCACCCAGGATAACCCAAGAAAGTCAGTGCGTCATCGAGGACTGTCTAACTTATTTCCATTGGGGTCCTTAATCTTGTCCCCCAGGATGCGACCCACACCAGTCGACTAACACCCAGGTACCTATTTGCTGCTAGGTGAACAGGACAACAGGTGTAAGGAAACATGTCAAAAATGTCTCCACCCGCCGGGAATCGAACCCGGGCCCTCCGTGTGTGAAGCGGGAGCTTTAGCCACCAGGCCACCGGGCCATGAGTGCCAGGTGCCAGGTGTCCCTCCTGTAGAGTGCCAGGTGTACCTCATGTAGATTGCCAGGTATCCCTCCTGTAGAGTGCCAGGTGTCCCTCCTGTAGAGTACCCGGCGGGCTAAATAGATGAGGACAAGCGTCCCAGTGAGAACTGGGGAAGTTTGTCACTGATACTCAAGCGAGAGAGAGACGTCCACACCTTACGAAGGCTGACACAGAACTGCAGCAACACACCTAAAGCCAATAATAACCCAACAAAAAGCCGCAGTAAGAATGATCACTAAATCCCATCCCTGGCAACACCCCCCCCCCCCCACTCTTCATAGATCTAAACTTACTCCCTGTTCAGTACATCCACACTTACTACTGTGCAATCTACATCTACAGGACCTTAAATTCCAATATTAACCTTGACCTAAAATGCTTTCTTCATAGTTGTGACAGAACCCACAGGTATAACACCAGACACAAACATCTCTATGACATTCCCCGTGTTCGACTAAACCTTTACAACACCTTCAAAACTACCATTAGAAAACATCTTATCTCCCTGATACACCCCATCAACTAACTACACGAATATCACCTGGTGGTTCACACTTACACTCACCCATTTGACCATAAACAGAAATATCAATCTTAATCTTAAAATAATGAATCCTAACTAGTCATAAGTTGGCCTGTGATACTCCAATACTGAAACTATGTACTGTGCTAAAACAAAAGCATTCACATTGCTAAACTCACAAACTAGTATTTAGTCACTTAGCCTTAATACCAACTTACCTCATAATTTGTAATATTTTAAAGTTAAGAATTAGTCTAAGTCTGCCCGAAATGCCTAGCCATGCTAGGTGTTCTAGTGATACACTCTGTAATTAGTATTTTACTACATGTAAACCACGCAATAACCAAATTCTGTAAACTCAGCATTGTAATCCTTATAGAGAATAAACTTTGAATAGTAGGAGAGACACAAGAGTGTTGACAGCGTGTTGTTGTTGTTGGATTGTAGGGCCACTGACACCTTACACCGTATTGAGCCCTGCCTCCCGGGTTAACACAACATCTGTCACTGATACTCTGGGAATCTCAACATATTTAACTTGTATGCTCCTGCTGATAAGTTTAATTACTTGGAGCTCCCAACTGGTGCTCAGTCTGAGCCTACTCTTATTATTGGTGATTATAATGCAAGACACAAAAGCATTGGAAACTCTCAGTTTGGTAATCGTAATGGTAACCAACTGTTGTCACTCTTAAACAGTCATGATAATGTGCAAATTGTAGGTGACCTTGAACCCACACATATCTATGGAGGCGTCCTTGATCTGTGCCTGGGCTTCAACATTACTTCTGCCAGCTGTGAGTCTTCCATTGTAACAGATATAGCGTCTGATCATTTCCCTAGGCTAACCTCACTAGATATTGGTAATACTATCCTCCCTGGTGGGATATTCAAACGGAAACGTTTTAATGTTCCCCCTGATCAGCATGATGACTTTGTTGCACATGTGACTGACTGGTATAATTCCTCTAAGTGTACCTCTGTCGAGACTTTTAACAATGACCTTGTGAGCAGTATTCAGAACTTCTTAGAGCCGCCTCTGAAACCTCCTACTACTCTAAATCCAAATGACTTCCATAATAATCATAAGTCTTATAAAAACCATACCTATTACAATGATTCTAAACTTCGAACATTGAAACGTACTGCTCGCAGACTAGGCCTAGCCTATAGAAACCATCGTACTCCTGAAATGCTGAGCCTCTTCCAAACTGCCCTTGCTGCTGCCAGAGAGCGTATGACAGAGCTGCGGCAAACAGACTGGGAACAATTTGTCAATGGTCTCAATGCTCACACCCCACTTAGCCGGGCATGGAGGGACATAAATAGAATTAAGGGTAACAGAACTGGGCACCCTAATCCCTTACATAGGGCGAATGAGTTAGTCAGTGCTTGGGCTGCTACATCTAGCTATGACAGTCTTCCCAGTACCACACAGGCGAAATTAATGGACAAATATGATGCAAGGGAGAGACTTGTTTGCTTTATGCTCAGCAAGGCAGATGACTGCAACATTCCTTTCACTAATTATGAACTTGATGCAGCACTAACTAAGGGCAACTCCACATCGCCTGGTGAGGACGGTATTACTTACAACATACTCAGATTGCTGTGTCGAGTACCAGGTAATCCTTTACTTGAATTGTATAACATGAGTTATGTCACTGGGGAGCTCCCTAAATCATGGACCAACAGCCTCATTATTCCCATTCCGAAGCCCAATCAACAAAACTCATTTCGCCCAATATCCCTTACTAGCTGCTTGTGTAAAACATTCGAAAGGATGATTCTTAATCGTCTTATGCACAGAATTAAGCAATTCTTGTCTCCCCGGTTGCATGGCTTCATGCATGGAAGGAGTGTGCATCATTGCATTACCACCTTTCTCACTCTGCACACTGACAGCTCATACACTACCTTCCTTGACCTTAAATCCGCTTTTGATGTAGCCAACCGACATGTAATCATTAGTGAACTTGCCAGAATGGATGTTGGAGGATGGCTTCTCCGCTGGATTAAAGGTTACCTGTCCAACAGAAAGTCGTATGTGTTGTTCCAGGGACATAGAAGTGTAACTAAAGATTTTGAATTAGGAACCCCACAGGGAGGTGTGCTTAGTCCCACACTGTTCAATATTCTGATTAATGCCTTACTTAATGTCATGCCTAGCCAGCCCCATCATTATATGGTTAGTTTTGCTGATGATATAATGATTCACACCACCGGATTCTCCAACACCCAAAACATTCATAATCATGTACTAGCCTCGTGTCAGGACCTGGGGTTAATAATCTCAGGGGATAAAACAAAGATACTCAACAGGCGTCCTCCTCGGCAGAGAGGCACAGTTCGTCAGATCCAGTTGCTTTCTAGGCTATTCCACTGCCTTACAACTCTATGACTGAAGAAATACTTCCTACTATCTCTCTGACTCATTTGTGTCTTCAACTTCCAATTGTGGCCTCTTGTTTCTGTGTCCCCTCCCTGGAACATCCTGTCCTTGTCCACCTTGTCTATTCCACGCAGTATTTTATATGTCGTTATCATGTCTCCCCTGACCCTCCTGTCCTCCAGTGTCGTCAGGCCGATTTCCCTTAATCTTTCTTCATAGGACATTCCCCTTAGCTCTGGAACTAACCTTGTTGCAAACCTTTGTACTTTCTCTAGTTTCTTGACGTGCTTTATCAAGTGCGGGTTCCAAACAGGTGCTGCATACTCCAGTATGGGCCTGACATACACGGTGTACAGTGTCTTGAATGATTCCTTACTAAGGTGTCGGAATGCTGTTCTCAGGTTTGCCAGGCGCCCATATGCTGCAGCAGTTATCTGATTGATGTGTGCTTCCGGAGACATGCTCGGTGTTATACTCACCCCAAGATCTTTCTCCTTGAGTGAGGTTTGCAGTCTTTGGCCACCTAGCCTATACTCTGTCTGTGGTCTTCTGTGCCCTTCCCCTATCTTCATGACTTTGCATTTGGCAGGATTAAATTCGAGAAGCCATTTGCTGGACCAGGTGTCCAGTCTGTCCAGGTCTCTTTGAAGTCCTGCCTGGTCCTCATCAGATTTAATTCTCCTCATTAACTTCACATCATCTGCAAACAGGGACACTTCTGAGTCTAACCCTTCCGTCATGTCGTTCACATATACCAAAAATAGCACTGGTCCTAGGACCGACCCCTGTGGGACCCCGCTCGTCACAGGTGCCCACTGTGATACATCATTACGTACCATGACTCGTTGTTGCCTCCCTGTCAGGTATTCTCTGATCCATTGCAGTGCCCTTCCTGTTATATGCGCCTGATGCTCTAGCTTCTGCACTAATCTCTTGTGAGGAACTGTGTCAAAGGCCTTCTTGCAGTCCAAGAAGATGCAATCAACCCACCCCTCTCTCTCTTGTCTTACTTCTGTTATTTTATCATAAAACTCCAGAAGGTTTGTGACACAGGATTTGCCTTCCGTGAATCCGTGCTGGTTGGCATTTATACTCCTGTTCCGTTCCAGGTGCTCCACCACTCTCCTCCTGATAATCTTCTCCATAATTTTGCATACTATACACGTCAATGAAACAGGTCTATAGTTTAGTGCCTCTTTTCTGTCTCCTTTTTTGAAAATGGGAACTACATTTGCTGTCTTCCATACCTCAGGTAGTTGCCCAGTTTCCAGGGATGTGTTGAAGATTGTGGTAAGTGGTACGCACAACATATCTGCTCCCTCTCTAAGGACCCATGGAGAGATGTTGTCCGGTCCCATTGCCTTTGAGGTATCGATGTCCCTTAGCAGTTTCTTCACCTCCTCCTCATCTGTATGTATGTCGTCCAACACTTGTTGGTGTATTCCTTGTTGGTGTCCCCATCTGGTCTGTCCCCCCAGAGTCCTTCCTGTCTCTACTGTAAATACTTCCTTAAATCTCGTGTTGAGCTCCTCACATACCTCTTGATCGTTTCTTGTGAGTTCTCCACCTTCATTCCTCAGCCTTATCACCTGGTCCTTGACTGTTGTCTTCCTCCTAATGTGGCTATACAGCAGTTTCGGGTCAGATTTGACTTTCGATGCTATGTCGTTTTCATACTGTCGCTGGGCCTCCCTCCTTATCTGTGCATACTCGTTTCTGGCTCTTCTACTAATCTCCTTGTTTTCCTGGGTCCTATGCCTCCTGTACCTTTTCCATTCTCTGTTGCACTTAGTTTTTGCCTCCCTACACCTTCGGGTAAACCAAGGACTCGTTTTGGTCTTCCTATTATTTCTGTTTCCCTTGGGAACAAAACTTTCCTCTGCCTCCTTGCACTTTGTTGCCACATATTCCATCATCTCGTTTACTGATTTTCCTACCATTTCTCTGTCCCACTGAACCTCCTGCAGGAAGTTTCTCATACCTGTGTAGTCCCCCCTTTTATAGTTTGGCCTTTCCCCTTCAGTTCCTGTTACCTTCTCCACTTGTAACTCTACTATATAGTCAAAACTCAGAACCACATGATCGCTAGCTCCAAGGGGCCTCTCATAAGTGATGTCCTCAATGTCTGAACTGCTCAGGGTGAACACAAGATCCAGTCTTGCTGGCTCATCCTCCCCTCTCTCTCTGGTTGTGTCCCTGACATGTTGATGCATGAGGTTTTCAAGTACCACATCCATCATCTTTGCTCTCCATGTTTCGGGACCCCCATGTGGCTCCAGGTTTTCCCAGTCGATCTCCCTGTGGTTGAAATCGCCCATTACCAGTAACTTTGCTCTGCTCGAGTGAGCTCTTCTTGCCACCTCAGCCAGTGTGTCCACCATCACCCTGTTGTTTTCTTCGTACTCCTCTCTTGGCCTCCTGCAGTTCTGTGGTGGGTTATACATCACTCCAATGACTACTTTCTGAATTGTACCTACAATGTAGTCTCTTTCTCCAATCATGTCCATGCCTTCCATTTCCTCAAATCCCCATTGGTGTTTTATGAGCAGTGCAACCCCTCCTCCCCCTCTACTCCTTCTATCTTTCCTCAGGATCTGATATCCTGTTGGGAAGATTGTGTCTGTTATTATCTCAGCGAGTTTTGTTTCTGTGACTGCTATGATGTCTGGGGATTTTTCACTGATTCTTTCATTCCACTCCTCATGTTTATTCATTATTCCATCCGCATTTGTGTACCAAACCTTTAGTTTCTTTTCTATCATTGTGGTCATGCAAGTATATTGGTGTGTGTGTGTGTGTGTGTGTGTGTGTGTGTGTGTGTGTGTGTGTGTGTGTGTTTGTATGTGCATATGTATGTATGCGTATATTTATGTTTATATATGTATGTGTATATGTAGTATGTGTATGTATGTATTTATTTTATGTATATGTACTTGTATGTATATTCTTCCTTCAACGCACCGGTCGTATCCCACTGTGGCAGGGTGACCCACTGTGGCAGGGTGACCCACTGTGGCAGGGTGACCCACTGTGGCAGGGTGACCCACTGTGGCAGGGTGACCCACTGTGGCAGGGTGACCCACTGTGGCAGGGTGACCCACCAAGGCAGGGTGACCCACCGTGGCAGGGTGACCCACTGTGGCAGGGTGACTCACCAAGGCAGGGTGACCCACCAAAGCAGGGTGACCCACCAAGGCAGGGTGACCCACCAAGGCAGGGTGACCCACCAAGGCAGGGTGACCCACCAAGGCAGGGTGACCCACCAAGGCAGGGTGACCCACCAAGGCAGGGTGACCCACCAAGGCAGGGTGACCCACCAAGGCAGGGTGACCCACCAAGGCAGGGTGACCCACCAAGACAGGGTGACCCAAAAAGAAACACGAAAGTTTCTCTTTTTAACTTAAGTAATGTATACAGAAGGAGGAGTTATTAGCTTCTTGCTCCCGACATTTTAGTCGCCTCTTACGACGCTCATGACTTACGGAGGAAGAATTCTGTTCCACTTCCCTATGAAGAATGTATGTATATAATACTCTCTGTAATACTGTGAGTAGATAATTCTTATTTTAAGAAGCGACAATCAAATATAAACATTAATGATTTAGATAACTTGTTCATATATATAATGTTGAACGACATTAACGTCTTGAGATTATAAATTAATAAGAATAATAATAACAATTTTAAATAATAATAATAATAATAATAATAATAATAATAATAATAATAATAATAATAATAATTTTATATCGGCCATTAATAGCAAACTGTGTTCTACTGTAGCTCAATGAATCATTTTTATAATTTGTCAATAATTTTGATGCAGTTTCTTGGTTCACACAATTATTCAGGTTGCATTAACATGATATTATTTACTTAGATTTTAGTAAGGCATTTGATAGAGTTCCGCACCAAAGACTGTTGAAGAAAGTAGCAGCTCATGGCATTGGGGGAAGAGTGCTCTCGTGGATCGAATCATGGCTCACAGACAGGAAGCAGAGAGTGTCCATAAATGGGGTTAAATCCGAGTGGGGATCAGTAACAAGTGGCGTTCCACAGGGATCAGTCTTGGGCCCGTTGTTGTTTATAATATATATCAATGATCTTGATGAAGGAATTACTAGTGATATGAGCAAATTCGCCGATGACACGAAGATAGGTAGGATAATTGATTCAAACGTAGATGTTAGGGAACTTCAGGAGGATTTAGACAAACTCTACTCTTGGTCAGAAAAGTGGCAGATGCAGTTCAATGTAGATAAATGCAAGGTTCTGAAGCTCGGAAGTGTCCATAACTTTAGCACTTATAAGTTAAATAATGTAGAACTTAGCCATACAGATTGCGAAAAGGACTTGGGGGTTATGGTAAGCAGCAACCTTAAACCAAGACAGCAATGCCTAAGCGTACGTAATAAGGCAAATAGATTACTGGGATTTATATCAAGAAGTGTAAGCAACAGAAGTCCAGAGGTCATACTGCAGCTTTATACATCATTAGTAAGGCCTCACCTTGATTATGCAGCTCAATTCTGGTCTCCATATTACAGAATGGACATAAATTCGTTAGAAAACATTCAGCGTAGGATGACTAAATTAATACATAGCATTAGAAATCTTCCTTATGAAGAAAGATTGAAGACTCTTAAGTTACATTCACTTGTTAGACGAAGAATGAGGGGAGACCTGATCGAAGTGTATAAGTGGAAGATAGGTATTAATAAAGGGGATATTAACAAGGTCTTGAGGATATCTCTCCAAGAGAGAACCCGCAGTAATGGATTTAAATTAGATAAGTTTAGATTTAGAAAGGACATAGGAAAGTATTGGTTTGGAAATAGGGTAGTTGATGAGTGGAACAGTCTACCTAGTTGGGTTATTGAGGCTAGGACTTTGGGTAGTTTCAAATTTAGGTTGGATAAGTACATGAGTGGGAGGGGTTGGATTTGAGTGGGACTTGCACATCAGAGCTTATTTCTTGGGTAGCATTGAAAATTGGGTTGGTCAAATGTTTGTTAGTGGGATGTATTGTAAAGGACCTGCCTAGTATGGGCCAACAGGCCTGCTGCAGTGTTCCTCCTTTCTTATGTTCTTATGTTCTTATCCACCAAGCCAGAGCTTTATCCATCAGGTCAGAGAGCTTTATCAACCAAGCCAGAGAGCTTTATCCACCATGCCAGATAGCTTTATCCATCAGGCCAGAGAGCTTTACCCACCAGGCCAGAGAGCTTTATCCACCATGCCAGAGAGCTTTATCCACCAGGCCAGAGAGCTTTGTCCACCAGGCCAGAGAGCTTTATCCACCAAGCCAGAGCTTTATCCATCAGGTCAGAGAGCTTTATCAACCAAGCCAGAGAGCTTTATCCACCATGCCAGAGAGCTTTATCCATCAGGCCAGAGAGCTTTACCCACCAGGCCAGAGAGCTTTATCCACCATGCCAGAGAGCTTTATCCACCAGGCCAGAGAGCTTTGTCCACCAGGCCAGAGAGCTTTATCCACCAGGCCAGAGAGCTTTATCCACCAGGTCAGAGAGCTTTATCCACCAAGCCAGAGAGCTTTATCCGTCATATCAGAGAGCTTTATCCAAGCCAGAGAGCTTTATCCACCAGGCCAGAGAGCTTTATCCACCATGCCAGAGAGCTTTATCCATCAGGCCAGAGAGCTTTATCCACCAGTCCAGAGAGTTTTATCCACCATGCCAGAGAGCTTTATCCACCAGGCCAGAAAGCTTTATCCACCAAGCCAGAGCTTTATCCATCAGGTCAGAGAGCTTTATCAACCAAGCCAGAGCTTTATCCACCAAGCCAGAGAGCTTCATCCATCAGGCCAGAGAGCTTTACCCACCAGGCCAGAGAGCTTTATCCACCAGGCCAGAGAGCTTTATCCACCAGGCCAGAGAGCTTTATCCACCATGCCAGAGAGCTTTATCCACCAGGCCAGAGAGTTTTATCCACCAAGCCAGAGAGCTTTATCCATCAGGTCAGAGAGCTTTATCCAAGCCAGAGAGCTTTATCCACCATGCCAGAGAGCTTTATCCACCAGGCCAGAGAGCTTTATCTACCAGGCCAGAGAGCTTTATATCCACCAGGGGCACGTGGGGGGAGGTGGGTGGTAGGTGGGGGGCGAGTGGGGGGAGTTGGGGGCGGGTGGGGGTAGGTGGGGGCGGGTGTGGGGGAGGTGGGGGTACATGGGGGGAGGTGGGGAGAGGTGTGGGATGGGTGGGGGAGGTGAGGGGCGGGTGGGGGGACGTGGGAAGAAAAGGGGGCGGGTGGGGGGCGGGTGGGGTGAGGTGGGGGCGGGTGGAGAGAGGTGGGGCGGGTGGGGGTACGGGGGGGAGGTGGGGAGAGGTGTGGGGTGGATGGGGGGTGGTGGGGAGCGAGTGGGGGCGGGTGGGGGGAGGTTGGGGCGGGTGGGGGAGGAGGGTGCGGGCGGGGGGCGGGTGGGGGGAGGTGGGTCGGGCGGGGGGCGGGTGGGTGCCGGGTGGGGGAGGTGGGGGCGGGTGGGAAGAGGTGGGGCAGGTGAAGGGAGGTGGGGCGGGTGGGGGGAGGTGGGGGGTGAGTGGGGTTAGGTGGGAAGAGGTGGGGGGCGGGTTGAGGGAGGTGGGGGGCGGGTGGGGGAGGTGGGCGCGGGTTTGGGGGAGGTCGGGGGCGGGTGGGGGGCCGGTGGGGGTACGTGGGTGGCGGGTGAGGGGAGGTGGGTGGCGGGCGGAAGGCGGGTGGGGGGAGGGTGGGGGAGGTGGGGGCGGTTGGGGGGAAGTGGGGGCGGGTGGGGGTGGTGGGGGGCGGGTGGGGGTAGGTGGGGGGATGTGGGGGCGGATGTGGGGGAGGTGGTGGCGGGTGGGGGGGAAGTGGGGGCGGGTGGGGGTAGTTAAGGGTTGGGTTGGAGGGAGGTGAGGAGAAGTGTGGGGAGGTGGGGGGCGGGTGGGTGTGAGGTGGGGGGCGGGTGGAGTGAGGTGAAGGGCGGGTTGGAGGAGGTGGGCTCGGGTTTGGGGGAGGTCGAGGGCGGGTGGGGGTCGGTGGGGGGCGGGTCAGGGAAAAAGGTGGGTGGGTGGGGGAGGGAGGGGGAGGTGGGGACGGGTGGGGGAGGTGAGGGCGGGTGGGTGTAGGTGGGGGTGGGTGGGGGTGGGTGGAAGCGGGTGGGGGAGGTGGGTTCTGGTGTGGGAGAGGTGGGGGCTGTTGGGGGAAGTGGGGGCGGGTGGGGGAGTTAAGGGGCCGGTGGGGGGGAGGAGGGGAGAGGTGTGGGGGCGGGTGGGGGATGGTGAGGGGCGGGTGTGGGGAGGTGGGGGCGGGTAGGGGGAGGTGGGGGAGGGTAGGGGGAGGTCGGAGGTGTGTGTGGGCGGGTTGGGGGAGGTGGAATTCGGGTGGGGTGAGGTGGGTGACGAGTGTGCAGGAGGTGGGAGGTGGTTGGGGGTGAAGTTGGAGTGGGGAGTTGAGGGGCGGGTGGGGGGAGGGGGAGAGAAGTGTGGGGCGGGTGGGGGTGGTGAGGTGCGGGTGTGGGGATGTGGGATGCGGGTGGGGGGCGGGTAGGGGGATGTGGGATGCGGGTGGGGGGCGGGTAGGGGGAGTTGGGAGGTGTGTGGGAGCGGGTGGGGGGAAGTGGGGTGAGGTGGGGGGCGAGTGGGGAGAGGTGGGGGCTGGTAGGGGCAGGTGAGTGGCGGGTGGGGTGAAGTGGGGATGGGTGGGGGGAGTTGCTGGGTGGGGATAGGTCGGGGCTGGTGAGGTGAGGTAAGGGTAGGTGGGGGGACGCGTAGGGGGTTTGTGGGGGCGGGTGGGGGAGGTAAGGGGCGGTTGGGTGGCAGGTGGGGGTCGGTGGGGGGCAGGTGAGGGGAGGTGGGGGCAGGTGAGGGGAGGTGGGGGCGGGTGGGTGGAGGTAGGGGGCGGGTGTGTGGGGACGGGTTGGGGGAGGTGGAGTTCGGGTGTGGGGAGGTGAGGGCGGGTGGGGGTGAAGTGGGGGCGGGTGGTGGGAGTTAAGGGGCGGGTGGGGGGAGGTGGAGAGAGGTGTTGGGCGGGTGGGGGGTGGTGAGGGGCGGGTGTGGGGAGGTGGGATGCGGGTGGGGGGAGGTGGGGGGTAGGTAGGGGGAGGAGGGGGTGTGAGGGAGCGGGTGGGGGAGGTAGGGGCGGGTGGGGGGAGGTGGGGGCGGGTGGGGAGAGGTGGAGGCGGGTTTGGTGAGGGGGGGAGGAGGGGAATAGGTGAGGGTTGGTGGGGGTGTGGGTTTGGGGAGGTAGGGGTGAGTGGGGGCGGGTGGGGTGAGGTGGGGGCGGGTGTGGGGAGGTGGGGGGAGGGTGGAGGGAGGTTGGGGGCGTTTGGAGGGAGGTGGGGGGCGGGTGGGGGTAGGTGGGCGCGGGTTTGAGGGAGGCCGGAGGAGGGTGGGGGCTGGTGGGACGGGTGGGGGCAGGTGGGAGACGGCGGGGCCTGGCGGGGGGCTGGCGGGGGGCGGGTGGGGGGAGGTGAGGGCGGGTGGGGGTAGGCCGGGGCGGGTGGTGGAAGTTGTGGTGGGGGGAGGTGGGGGTGGGTGGGGGCGGGTGGGGGGAGGTGGGGGCGGGTGTGGGGGAGGTTGGGGCGGGTGAGGGGGAAGTGGGGGCGGGTGGGGGAGGTGCGGAGAGATGTGGGGCGGGTGAGGGGCGGGTGGGGAGAGGTGGGGACGGGTAGGGGGAGGTGGGGATGTGTGGGGGCGGGTTGGAGTGGAGTTCGGGTGGGGGGAGGTGGGGGGCGGGTGTGGGGGAGGTGGGAGGCGGGTGGGGGTGAAGTGGGAGCGGGTGGGGGGAGTTGAGGGGCGGGTGGGGGGAGGTGGGGGCAGGTGGTTGATGTGGGGGCGGGTGTGGGGAGGTGGGGGGAAGTGGGAGGAGGTGGGGCTTGTGGGGGAGGTGGGAGGAGGTGGGGCTGGTGGGGGAGGTGGAGGCGGGTGAGCGTAGGTGTGGGGAGGTGGGGGGCCTTTGGGTGTAGGTGTGGGGATGTGGGGTGGGTTGGTCTTTGATTTTTGCATATTTCCTCTTCAACACGTCCAGCCGTGCAGTGCTGTCTGACCTTCGTGGTTTAGCGTAGTTTTGATTTGGTAATACCCGTCACGAATTGTATATAGGACGTGGTTATTTTGAGTGAAAAACTTATATAATATAGTATATTACCATGATGGGGAAATATTTAATATGTAGAAGTTATACAGCATCTAGAAAATGGGACTGTGTGCCTTTGTGACAGTAAAGTGTTCTTGATCCCAGAAACTGGACTAATCCTCCCCTTCCTTGGATTCAACCTGAATTCTTCCTATTTCCTAGGTGTTGTAGCAATAGTGGTCACCTTGCAGGATAGGTAGCACTTCTCTCTGTTAGAATATTGTAGCCATAGGGGTCACCTTGCAGGATAGGTAGCACTTCTCTCTGTTAGAATATTGTAGCCATAGGGGTCACCTTGCAGGATAGGTAGCACTTCTCTCTGTTAGAATATTGTAGCCATAGGGGTCACCTTGCAGGATAGGTAGCACTTCTCCCTGTTAGAATATTGTAGCCATAGGGGTCACCTTGCAGGATAGGTAGCACTTCTCCCTGTTAGAATATTGTAGCCATAGGGGTCACCTTGCAGGATAGGTAGAACTTCTCCCTGTTAGAATATTGTAGCCATAGGGGTCACCTTGCAGGATAGGTAGCACTTCTCCCTGTTAGAATATTGTAGCCATAGGGGTCACCTTGCAGGATAGGTAGCACTTCTCTCTGTTAGAATATTGTAGCCATAGGGGTCACCTTGCAGGATAGGTAGCACTTCTCTCTGTTAGAATATTGTAGCCATAGAGGTCACCTTGCAGGATAGGTAGCACTTCTCTCTGTTAGAATATTGTAGCCATAGAGGTCACCTTGCAGGATAGGTAGCACTTCTCTCTGTTAGAATATTGTAGCCATAGGGGTCACCTTGCAGGATAGGTAGCACTTCTCTCTGTTAGAATATTGTAGCCATAGGGGTCACATTGCAGGATAGGTAGCACTTCTCTCTGTTAGAATATTGTAGCCATAAGGGTTACCTTGCAGGATAGGTAGCACTTCTCTCTGTTAGAATATTGTAGCCATAGGGGTCACCTTGCAGGATAGGTAGCACTTCTCTCTGTTAGAATATTGTAGCCATAGGCGTCACCTTGCAGGATAGGTAGCACTTCTCTCTGTTAGAATATTGTAGCCATAGGCGTCACCTTGCAGGATACGTAGCACTTCTCCCTGTTAGACTAGTGTAGCCATAGGGGTCACCTTGCAGGATAGGTAGCACTTCTCCCTGTTAGAATATTGTAGCCATAGGCGTCACCTTGCAGGATAGGTAGCACTTCTCTCTGTTAGAATATTGTAGCCATAGGGGTCACCTTGCTGGATAGGTAGCACTTCTCCCTGTTAGAATATTGTAGCCATAGGGGTCACCTTGCATGATAGGTAGCACTTCTCTCTGTTAGAATATTGTAGCCATAGGGGTCACCTTGCAGGATAGGTAGCACTTCTCCCTGTTAGAATATTGTAGCCATAGGGGTCACCTTGCAGGATAGGTAGCACTTCTCTCTGTTAGAATATTGTAGCCATAGGGGTCACCTTGCAGGATAGGTAGCACTTCTCTCTGTTAGAATATTGTAGCCATAGGGGTCACCTTGCAGGATAGGTAGCACTTCTCTCTGTTAGAATATTGTAGCCATAGGGGTCACCTTGCAGGATAGGTAGCACTTCTCTCTGTTAGAATATTGTAGCCATAGGGGTCACCTTGCAGGATAGGTAGCACTTCTCTCTGTTAGAATATTGTAGCCATAGGGGTCACCTTGCAGGATAGGTAGCACTTCTCTCTGTTAGAATATTGTAGCCATAGGGGTCACCTTGCAGGATAGGTAGCACTTCTCTCTGTTAGAATATTGTAGCCATAGTGGTCACCTTGCAGGATAGGTAGCACTTCTCTCTGTTAGAATATTGTAGCCATAGGGGTCACCTTGTAGGATAGGTAGCACTTCTCTCTGTTAGAATATTGTAGCCATAGGGGTCACCTTGCAGGATAAGTAACACTTCTCCCTGTTAGAATATTGTAGCCATAGGCGTCACCTTGCAGGATAGGTAGCACTTCTCCCTGTTAGAATATTGTAGCCATAGGGGTCACCTTGCAGGATAGGTAGCACTTCTCCCTGTTAGAATATTGTAGCCATAGGGGTCACCTTGCAGGATAGGTAGCACTTCTCCCTGTTAGAATATTGTAGCCATAGGGGTCACCTTGCAGGATAGGTAGCACTTCTCTCTGTTAGAATATTGTAGCCATAGGGGTCACCTTGCAGGATAGGTAGCACTTCTCACTGTTAGAATATTGTAGCCATAGGGGTCACCTTGCAGGATAGGTAGCACTTCTCATTGTTAGAATATTGTAGCCATAGGGGTCACCTTGCAGGATAGGTAGCACTTCTCTCTGTTAGAATATTGTAGCCATAGGGGTCACCTTGCAGGATAGGTAGCACTTCTCTCTGTTAGAATATTGTAGCCATAGGGGTCACCTTGCAGGATAGGTAGCACTTCTCTCTGTTAGAATATTGTAGCCATAGGGGTCACCTTGCAGGATAGGTAGCACTTCTCTCTGTTAGAATATTGTAGCCATAGGGGTCACCTTGCAGGATAGGTAGCACTTCTCTCTGTTAGAATATTGTAGCCATAGGGTTCACCTTGCAGGATAGGTAGCACTTGTCCCTGTTAGAATATTGTAGCCATAGGGGTCACCTTGCAGGATAGGTAGCACTTCTCCCTGTTAGAATATTGTAGCCATAGGGGTCACCTTGCAGGATAGGTAGCACTTCTCCCTGTTAGAATATTGTAGCCATAGGGGTCACCTTGCAGGATAGGTAGCACTTCTCACTGTTAGAATATTGTAGCCATAGGGGTCACCTTGCAGGATAGGTAGCACTTCTCCCTGTTAGAATATTGTAGCTATAGGGGTCACCTTGCAGGATAGGTAGCACTTCTCCCTGTTAGAATATTGTAGCCATAGGGGTCACCTTGCAGGATAGGTAGCACTTCTCCCTGTTAGAATATTGTAGCCATAGGGGTCACCTTGCAGGATAGGTAGCACTTCTCTCTGTTAGAATATTGTAGCCATAGGGGTCACCTTGCAGGATAGGTAGCACTTCTCTCTGTTAGAATATTGTAGCCATAGGGGTCACCTTGCAGGATAGGTAGCACTTCTCTCTGTTAGAATATTGTAGCCATAGGGGTCACCTTGCAGGATAGGTAACACTTCTCTCTGTTAGAATATTGTAGCCATAGGGGTCACCTTGCAGGATAGGTAGCACTTCTCTCTGTTAGAATATTGTAGCCATAGGGGTCACCTTGCAGGATAGGTAGCACTTCTCACTGTTAGAATATTGTAGCCATAGGGGTCACCTTGCAGGATAGGTAGCACTTCTCACTGTTAGAATATTGTAGCCATAGGGGTCACCTTGCATGATAGGTAGCACTTCTCCCTGTTAGAATATTGTAGCCATATTGGTCACCTTGCAGGATAGGTAGCACTTCTCACTGTTAGAATATTGTAGCCATAGGGGTCACCTTGCAGGATAGGTAGCACTTCTCTCTGTTAGAATATTGTAGCCATAGGGGTCACCTTGCAGGATAGGTAGCACTTCTCACTGTTAGAATATTGTAGCCATAGGGGTCACCTTGCAGGATAGGTAGCACTTCTCTCTGTTAGAATATTGTAGCCATAGGGGTCACCTTGCAGGATAGGTAGCACTTCTCCCTGTTAGAATATTGTAGCCATAGGGGTCACCTTGCAGGATAGGTAGCACTTCTCCCTGTTAGAATATTGTAGCCATAGGGGTCACCTTGCAGGATAGGTAGCACTTCTCTGTTAGAATATTGTAGCCATAGGGGTTACCTTGCAGGATAGGTAGCACTTCTCTGTTAGAATATTGTAGTCATAGGGGTCACCTTGCAGGATAGGTAGCACTTCTCTCTGTTAGAATATTGTAGCCATAGGCGTCACCTTGCAGGATAGGTAGCACTTCTCTGTTAGAATATTGTAGCCATAGGCGTCACCTTGCAGGATAGGTAGCACTTCTCTGTTAGAATATTGTAGTCATAGGGGTCACCTTGCAGGATAGGTAGCACTTCTCTCTGTTAGAATATTGTAGCCATAGGGGTCACCTTGCAGGATAGGTAGCACTTCTCCCTGTTAGAATCTAGTAGCCATAGGGGTCACCTTGCAGGATAGGTAGCACTTCTCCCTGTTAGAATATTGTAGCCATAGGGGTCACCTTGCAGGATAGGTAGCACTTCTCTATGTTAGAATATTGTAGCCATAGGGGTCACCTTGCAGGATAGGTAGCACTTCTCTCTGTTAGAATATTGTAGCCATAGGGGTCACCTTGCAGGATAGGTAGCACTTCTCCCTGTTAGAATATTGTAGCCATAGGGGTCACCTTGCAGGATAGGCAGCACTTCTCTCTGTTAGAATATTGTAGCCATAGGGGTCACCTTGCAGGATAGGTAGCACTTCTCCCTGTTAGAATATTGTAGCCATAGGGGTCACCTTGCAAGACAGGTAGCACTTCTCTCTGTTAGAATATTGTAGCCATAGGGGTCACCTTGCAGGATAGGTAGCACTTCTCACTGTTAGAATATTGTAGCCATAGGGGTCACCTTGCAGGATAGGTAGCACTTCTCCCTGTTAGATTATTGTAGCCATAGGGGTCACCTTGCAGGATAGGTAGCACTTCTCTCTGTTAGAATATTGTAGCCATAGGCGTCACCTTGCAGGATAGGTAGCACTTCTCCCTGTTAGAATATTGTAGCCATAGGGGTCACCTTGCAAGATAGGTAGCACTTCTCTCTGTTAGAATATTGTAGCCATAGGGGTCACCTTGCAGGATAGGTAGCACTTCTCTCTGTTAGAATATTGTAGCCATAGGCGTCACCTTGCAGGATAGGTAGCACTTCTCACTGTTAGAATATTGTAGCCATAGGGGTCACCTTGCAGGATAGGTAGCACTTCTCTCTGTTAGAATATTGTAGCCATAGGGGTCACCTTGCAGGATAGGTAGCACTTCTCCCTGTTAGAATATTGTAGCCATAGGGGTCACCTTGCAGGATAGGTAGCACTTCTCCCTGTTAGAATATTGTAGCCATAGGGGTCACCTTGCAGGATAGGTAGCACTTCTCACTGTTAGAATATTGTAGCCATAGGGGTCACCTTGCAGGATAGGTAGCACTTCTCCCTGTTAGAATATTGTAGCCATAGGGGTCACCTTGCAGGATAGGTAGCACTTCTCCCTGTTAGAATATTGTAGCCATAGGGGTCACCTTGCAGGATAGGTAGCACTTCTCTCTGTTAGAATATTGTAGGCATAGGGGTCACCTTGCAGGATAGGTAGCCCTTCTCACTGTTAGAATATTGTAGCCATAGGGGTCACCTTGCAGGATAGGTAGCACTTCTCTGTTAGAATATTGTAGCCATAGGCGTCACCTTGCAGGATAGGTAGCGCTTCTCTGTTAGAATATTGTAGCCATAGGGGTCACCTTGCAGGATAGGTAGCGCTTCTCTGTTAGAATATTGTAGCCATAGGCGTCACCTTGCAGGATAGGTAGCACTTCTCTGTTAGAATATTGTAGTCATAGGGGTCACCTTGCAGGATAGGTAGCACTTCTCTGTTAGAATATTGTAGCCATAGGGGTCACCTTGCAGGATAGGTAGCACTTCTCCCTGTTAGAATATTGTAGCCATAGGGGTCACCTTGCAGGATAGGTAGCACTTCTCTGTTAGAATATTGTAGTCATAGGGGTCACCTTGCAGGATAGGTAGCACTTCTCTCTGTTAGAATATTGTAGCCATAGGGGTCACCTTGCAGGATAGGTAGCACTTCTCTCTGTTAGAATATTGTAGCCATAGGGGTCACCTTGCAGGATAGGTAGCACTTCTCCCTGTTAGAATATTGTAGCCATAGGGGTCACCTTGCAGGATAGGTAGCACTTCTCCCTGTTAGAATATTGTAGCCATAGGGGTCACCTTGCAGGATAGGTAGCACTTCTCTATGTTAGAATATTGTAGCCATAGGGGTCACCTTGCAGGATAGGTAGCACTTCTCTCTGTTAGAATATTGTAGCCATAGGGGTCACCTTGCAGGATAGGTAGCACTTCTCCCTGTTAGAATATTGTAGCCATAGGGGTCACCTTGCAGGATAGGTAGCACTTCTCTCTGTTAGAATATTGTAGCCATAGGGGTCACCTTGCAGGATAGGTAGCACTTCTCCCTGTTAGAGTATTGTAGCCATAGGGGTCACTTTGCAAGACAGGTAGCACTTCTCTCTGTTAGAATATTGTAGCCATAGGGGTCACCTTGCAGGATAGGTAGCACTTCTCACTGTTAGAATATTGTAGCCATAGGGGTCACCTTGCAGGATAGGTAGCACTTCTCCCTGTTAGATTATTGTAGCCATAGGGGTCACCTTGCAGGATAGGTAGCACTTCTCTCTGTTAGAATATTGTAGCCATAGGCGTCACCTTGCAGGATAGGTAGCACTTCTCCCTGTTAGAATATTGTAGCCATAGGGGTCACCTTGCAAGATAGGTAGCACTTCTCTCTGTTAGAATATTGTAGCCATAGGGGTCACCTTGCAGGATAGGTAGCACTTCTCTCTGTTAGAATATTGTAGCCATAGGCGTCACCTTGCAGGATAGGTAGCACTTCTCACTGTTAGAATATTGTAGCCATAGGGGTCACATTGCAGGATAGGTAGCACTTCTCTCTGTTTGAATATTGTAGCCATAGGGGTCACCTTGCAGGATAGGTAGCACTTCTCCCTGTTAGAATATTGTAGCCATAGGGGTCACCTTGCAGGATAGGTAGCACTTCTCCCTGTTAGAATATTGTAGCCATAGGGGTCACCTTGCAGGATAGGTAGCACTTCTCACTGTTAGAATATTGTAGCCATAGGGGTCACCTTGCAGGATAGGTAGCACTTCTCCCTGTTAGAATATTGTAGCCATAGGGGTCACCTTGCAGGATAGGTAGCACTTCTCCCTGTTAGAATATTGTAGCCATAGGGGTCACCTTGCAGGATAGGTAGCACTTCTCTCTGTTAGAATATTGTAGGCATAGGGGTCACCTTGCAGGATAGGTAGCCCTTCTCACTGTTAGAATATTGTAGCCATAGGGGTCACCTTGCAGGATAGGTAGCACTTCTCTCTGTTAGAATATTGTAGCCATAGGGGTCACCTTGCAGGATAGGTAGCACTTCTCCCTGTTAGAATATTGTAGCCATAGGGGTCACCTTGCAGGATAGGTAGCACTTCTCACTGTTAGAATATTGTAGCCATAGGCGTCACCTTGCAGGATAGGTAGCACTTCTCTCTGTTAGAATACTGTAGCCATAGGGGTCACCTTGCAGGATAGGTAGCACTTCTCCCTGTTAGAATATTGTAGCCATAGGGGTCACCTTGCAGGATAGGTAACACTTCTCCCTGTTAGAATATTGTAGCCATAGGGGTCACCTTGCAGGATATGTAGCACTTCTCTCCGTTAGAATATTGTAGCCATAGGGGTCACCTTGCAGGATAGGTAGTACTTCTCACTTTTAGAATATTGTAGCCATAGGGGTCACCTTGCAGGATAGGTAGCACTTCTCCCTGTTAGAATATTGTAGCCATAGGGGTCACCTTGCAGGATAGGTAGCACTTCTCACTGTTAGAATATTGTAGCCATAGGCGTCACCTTGCAGGATAGGTAGCACTTCTCTCTGTTAGAATATTGTAGCCATAGGGGTCACCTTGCAGGATAGGTAGCACTTCTCTCTGTTAGAATATTGTAGCCATAGGGGTCACCTTGCAGGATAGGTAGCACTTCTCACTGTTAGAATATTGTAGCCATAGGCGTCACCTTGCAGGATAGGTAGCACTTCTCCCTGTTAGAATATTGTAGCCATAGGGGTCACCTTGCAGGATAGGTAGCATTTCTCCCTGTTAGAATATTGTAGCCATAGGGGTCACCTTGCAGGATAGGTAGCACTTCTCTCTGTTAGAATATTGTAGCCATAGGGGTCACCTTGCAGGATAGGTAGCACTTCTCTCTGTTAGAATATTGTAGCCATAGGGGTCACCTTGCAGGATAGGTAGCACTTCACCCTGTTAGAATATTGTAGCCATAGGGGTCACCTTGCAGGATAGGTAGCACTTCTCTCTGTTAGAATATTGTAGCCATAGGCGTCACCTTGCAGGATAGGTAGCACTTCCCCCTGTTAGAATATTGTAGCCATAGTGGTCACCTTGCAGGATAGGTAGCACTTCACCCTGTTAGAATATTGTAGCCATAGGGGTCACCTTGCAGGATAGGTAGCACTTCTCTCTGTTAGAATATTGTAGCCATAGGGGTCACCTTGCAGGATAGGTAGCACTTCTCACTGTTAGAATATTGTAGCCATAGGGGTCACCTTGCATGATAGGTAGCACTTCTCCCTGTTAGAATATTGTAGCCATATTGGTCACCTTGCAGGATAGGTAGCACTTCTCACTGTTAGAATATTGTAGCCATAGGGGTCACCTTGCAGGATAGGTAGCACTTCTCTCTGTTAGAATATTGTAGCCATAGGGGTCACCTTGCAGGATAGGTAGCACTTCTCACTGTTAGAATATTGTAGCCATAGGGGTCACCTTGCAGGATAGGTAGCACTTCTCTCTGTTAGAATATTGTAGCCATAGGGGTCACCTTGCAGGATAGGTAGCACTTCTCCCTGTTAGAATATTGTAGCCATAGGGGTCACCTTGCAGGATAGGTAGCACTTCTCCCTGTTAGAATATTGTAGCCATAGGCGTCACCTTGCAGGATAGGTAGCACTTCTCCCTGTTAGAATATTGTAGCCATAGGGGTCACCTTGCAGGATAGGTAGCACTTCTCTGTTAGAATATTGTAGCCATAGGGGTTACCTTGCAGGATAGGTAGCACTACTCTGTTAGAATATTGTAACCATAGGGGTCACCTTGCAGGATAGGTAGCACTTCTCTGTTAGAATATTGTAGCCATAGGGGTCACCTTGCAGGATATGTAGCACTTCTCTGTTAGAATATTGTAGCCATAGGCGTCACCTTGCAGGATAGGTAGCACTTCTCTGATAGAATATTGTAGCCATAGGGGTCACCTTGCAGGATATGTAGCACTTCTCTGTTAGAATATTGTAGCCATAGGCGTCACCTTGCAGGATAGGTAGCACTTCTCTGTTAGAATATTGTAGCCATAGGGGTCACCTTGCAGGATAGGTAGCACTTCTCTGATAGAATATTGTAGTCATAGGGGTCACCTTGCAGGATAGGTAGCACTTCTCTCTGTTAGAATATTGCAGCCATAGGGGTCACCTTGCAGGATAGGTAGCAGTTCTCCCTGTTAGAATATTGTAGCCATAGGGGTCACCTTGCAGGATAGGTAGCACTTCTCCCTGTTAGAATATTGTAGCCATAGGGGTCACCTTGCAGGATAGGTAGCACTTCTCACTGTTAGAATATTGTAGCCATAGGGGTCACCTTGCAGGATAGGTAGCACTTCTCTCTGTTAGAATATTGTAGCCATAGGGGTCACCTTGCAGGATAGGTAGCACTTCTCCCTGTTAGAATATTGTAGCCATAGGGGTCACCTTGCAGGATAGGTAGCACTTCTCTCTGTTAGAATATTGTAGCCATAGGGGTCACCTTGCAGGATAGGTAGCACTTCTCCCTGTTAGAATATTGTAGCCATAGGGGTCACCTTGCAAGACAGGTAGCACTTCTCTCTGTTAGAATATTGTAGCCATAGGGGTCACCTTGCAGGATAGGTAGCACTTCTCACTGTTAGAATATTGTAGCCATAGGGGTCACCTTGCAGGATAGGTAGCACTTCTCCCTGTTAGATTATTGTAGCCATAGGGGGTCACCTTGCAGCATAGGTAGCACTTCTCTGTTAGAATATTGTAACCATAGGGGTCACCTTGCAGGATAGGTAGCACTTCTCTCTGTTAGAATATTGTAGCCATAGGGGTCACCTTGCAGGATAGGTAGCACTTCTCCCTGTTAGAATATTGTAGCCATAGGGGTCACCTTGCAAGACAGGTAGCACTTCTCTCTGTTAGAATATTGTAGCCATAGGGGTCACCTTGCAGGATAGGTAGCACTTCTCACTGTTAGAATATTGTAGCCATAGGGGTCACCTTGCAGGATAGGTAGCACTTCTCCCTGTTAGATTATTGTAGCCATAGGGGTCACCTTGCAGGATAGGTAGCACTTCTCTCTGTTAGAATATTGTAGCCATAGGCGTCACCTTGCAGGATAGGTAGCACTTCTCCCTGTTAGAATATTGTAGCCATAGGGGTCACCTTGCAAGATAGGTAGCACTTCTCTCTGTTAGAATATTGTAGCCATAGGGGTCACCTTGCAGGATAGGTAGCACTTCTCTCTGTTAGAATATTGTAGCCATAGGCGTCACCTTGCAGGATAGGTAGCACTTCTCACTGTTAGAATATTGTAGCCATAGGGGTCACATTGCAGGATAGGTAGCACTTCTCTCTGTTAGAATATTGTAGCCATAGGGGTCACCTTGCAGGGTAGGTAGCACTTCTCCCTGTTAGAATATTGTAGCCATAGGGGTCACCTTGCAGGATAGGTAGCACTTCTCCCTGTTAGAATATTGTAGCCATAGGGGTCACCTTGCAGGATAGGTAGCACTTCTCACTGTTAGAATATTGTAGCCATAGGGGTCACCTTGCAGGATAGGTAGCACTTCTCCCTGTTAGAATATTGTAGCCATAGGGGTCACCTTGCAGGATAGGTAGCACTTCTCCCTGTTAGAATATTGTAGCCATAGGGGTCACCTTGCAGGATAGGTAGCACTTCTCTCTGTTAGAATATTGTAGGCATAGGGGTCACCTTGCAGGATAGGTAGCCCTTCTCACTGTTAGAATATTGTAGCCATAGGGGTCACCTTGCAGGATAGGTAGCACTTCTCTCTGTTAGAATATTGTAGCCATAGGGGTCACCTTGCAGGATAGGTAGCACTTCTCCCTGTTAGAATATTGTAGCCATAGGGGTCACCTTGCAGGATAGGTAGCACTTCTCACTGTTAGAATATTGTAGCCATAGGCGTCACCTTGCAGGATAGGTAGCACTTCTCTCTGTTAGAATACTGTAGCCATAGGGGTCACCTTGCAGGATAGGTAGCACTTCTCCCTGTTAGAATATTGTAGCCATAGGGGTCACCTTGCAGGATAGGTAACACTTCTCCCTGTTAGAATATTGTAGCCATAGGGGTCACCTTGCAGGATAGGTAGCACTTCTCTCCGTTAGAATATTGTAGCCATAGGGGTCACCTTGCAGGATAGGTAGTACTTCTCACTTTTAGAATATTGTAGCCATAGGGGTCACCTTGCAGGATAGGTAGCACTTTTCTCTGTTAGAATATTGTAGCCATAGGGGTCACCTTGCAGGATAGGTAGCACTTCTCCCTGTTAGAATATTGTAGCCATAGGGGTCACCTTGCAGGATAGGTAGCACTTCTCACTGTTAGAATATTGTAGCCATAGGCGTCACCTTGCAGGATAGGTAGCACTTCTCTCTGTTAGAATATTGTAGCCATAGGGGTCACCTTGCAGGATAGGTAGCACTTCTCTCTGTTAGAATATTGTAGCCATAGGGGTCACCTTGCAGGATAGGTTACACTTCTCACTGTTAGAATATTGTAGCCATTGGCGTCACCTTGCAGGATAGGTAGCACTTCTCCCTGTTAGAATATTGTAGCCATAGGGGTTACCTTGCAGGATAGGTAGCACTTCTCCCTGTTAGAATATTGTAGCCATAGGGGTCACCTTGCAGGATAGGTAGCACTTCTCTCTGTTAGAATATTGTAGCCATAGGGGTCACCTTGCAGGATAGGTAGCACTTCTCTCTGTTAGAATATTGTAGCCATAGGGGTCACCTTGCAGGATAGGTAGCACTTCTCCCTGTTAGAATATTGTAGCCATAGGGGTCACCTTGCAAGACAGGTAGCACTTCTCTCTGTTAGAATATTGTAGCCATAGGGGTCACCTTGCAGGATAGGTAGCACTTCTCACTGTTAGAATATTGTAGCCATAGGGGTCACCTTGCAGGATAGGTAGCACTTCTCCCTGTTAGATTATTGTAGCCATAGGGGTCACCTTGCAGGATAGGTAGCACTTCTCTCTGTTAGAATATTGTAGCCATAGGCGTCACCTTGCAGGATAGGTAGCACTTCTCCCTGTTAGAATATTGTAGCCATAGGGGTCACCTTGCAAGATAGGTAGCACTTCTCTCTGTTAGAATATTGTAGCCATAGGGGTCACCTTGCAGGATAGGTAGCACTTCTCTCTGTTAGAATATTGTAGCCATAGGCGTCACCTTGCAGGATAGGTAGCACTTCTCACTGTTAGAATATTGTAGCCATAGGGGTCACATTGCAGGATAGGTAGCACTTCTCTCTGTTAGAATATTGTAGCCATAGGGGTCACCTTGCAGGATAGGTAGCACTTCTCCCTGTTAGAATATTGTAGCCATAGGGGTCACCTTGCAGGATAGGTAGCACTTCTCCCTGTTAGAATATTGTAGCCATAGGGGTCACCTTGCAGGATAGGTAGCACTTCTCACTGTTAGAATATTGTAGCCATAGGGGTCACCTTGCAGGATAGGTAGCACTTCTCCCTGTTAGAATATGGTAGCCATAGGGGTCACCTTGCAGGATAGGTAGCACTTCTCCCTGTTAGAATATTGTAGCCATAGGGGTCACCTTGCAGGATAGGTAGCACTTCTCTCTGTTAGAATATTGTAGGCATAGGGGTCACCTTGCAGGATAGGTAGCCCTTCTCACTGTTAGAATATTGTAGCCATAGGGGTCACCTTGCAGGATAGGTAGCACTTCTCTCTGTTAGAATATTGTAGCCATAGGGGTCACCTTGCAGGATAGGTAGCACTTCTCCCTGTTAGAATATTGTAGCCATAGGGGTCACCTTGCAGGATAGGTAGCACTTCTCACTGTTAGAATATTGTAGCCATAGGCGTCACCTTGCAGGATAGGTAGCACTTCTCTCTGTTAGAATACTGTAGCCATAGGGGTCACCTTGCAGGATAGGTAGCACTTCTCCCTGTTAGAATATTGTAGCCATAGGGGTCACCTTGCAGGATAGGTAACACTTTTCCCTGTTAGAATATTGTAGCCATAGGGGTCACCTTGCAGGATAGGTAGCACTTCTCTCCGTTAGAATATTGTAGCCATAGGGGTCACCTTGCAGGATAGGTAGTACTTCTCACTTTTAGAATATTGTAGCCATAGGGGTCACCTTGCAGGATAGGTAGCACTTTTCTCTGTTAGAATATTGTAGCCATAGGGGTCACCTTGCAGGATAGGTAGCACTTCTCCCTGTTAGAATATTGTAGCCATAGGGGTCACCTTGCAGGATAGGTAGCACTTCTCACTGTTAGAATATTGTAGCCATAGGCGTCACCTTGCAGGATAGGTAGCACTTCTCTCTGTTAGAATATTGTAGCCATAGGGGTCACCTTGCAGGATAGGTAGCACTTCTCTCTGTTAGAATATTGTAGCCATAGGGGTCACCTTGCAGGATAGGTAGCACTTCTCACTGTTAGAATATTGTAGCCATAGGCGTCACCTTGCAGGATAGGTAGCACTTCTCCCTGTTAGAATATTGTAGCCATAGGGGTCACCTTGCAGGATAGGTAGCACTTCTCCCTGTTAGAATATTGTAGCCATAGGGGTCACCTTGCAGGATAGGTAGCACTTCTCTCTGTTAGAATATTGTAGCCATAGGGGTCACCTTGCAGGATAGGTAGCACTTCTCTATGTTAGAATATTGTAGCCATAGGGGTCACCTTGCAGGATAGGTAGCACTTCACCCTGTTAGAATATTGTAGCCATAGGGGTCACCTTGCAGGATAGGTAGCACTTCTCTCTGTTAGAATATTGTAGCCATAGGCGTCACCTTGCAGGATAGGTAGCACTTCCCCCTGTTAGAATATTGTAGCCATAGTGGTCACCTTGCAGGATAGGTAGCACTTCACCCTGTTAGAATATTGTAGCCATAGGGGTCACCTTGCAGGATAGGTAGCACTTCTCCCTGTTAGAATATTATAGCCATAGGGGTCACCTTGCAGGATAGGTAGCACTTCTCTCTGTTAGAATATTGTAGCCATAGGGGTCACCTTGCAGGATAGGTAGCACTTCTCTCTGTTAGAATATTGTAGCCATAGGGGTCACCTTGCAGGATAGGTAGCACTTCTCACTGTTAGAATATTGTAGCCATAGGGGTCACCTTGCAGGATAGGTAGCACTTCTCACTGTTAGAATATTGTAGCCATAGGGGTCACCTTGCATGATAGGTAGCACTTCTCCCTGTTAGAATATTGTAGCCATATTGGTCACCTTGCAGGATAGGTAGCACTTCTCACTGTTAGAATATTGTAGCCATAGGGGTCACCTTGCAGGATAGGTAGCACTTCTCTCTGTTACAATATTGTAGCCATAGGGGTCACCTTGCAGGATAGGTAGCACTTCTCACTGTTAGAATATTGTAGCCATAGGGGTCACCTTGCAGGATAGGTAGCACTTCTCTCTGTTAGAATATTGTAGCCATAGGGGTCACCTTGCAGGATAGGTAGCACTTCTCCCTGTTAGAATATTGTAGCCATAGGGGTCACCTTGCAGGATAGGTAGCACTTCTCCCTGTTAGAATATTGTAGCCATAGGCGTCACCTTGCAGGATAGGTAGCACTTCTCCCTGTTAGAATATTGTAGCCATAGGGGTCACCTTGCAGGATAGGTAGCACTTCTCTCTGTTAGAATATTGTAGCCATAGGGGTCACCTTGCAGGATAGGTAGCACTTCTCTCTGTTAGAATATTGTAGCCATAGGGGTCACCTTGCAGGTTAGGTAGCAGTTCTCCCTGTTAGAATATTGTAGCCATAGGGGTCACCTTGCAGGATAGGTAGCACTTCTCTCTGTTAGAATATTGTAGCCATAGGGGTCACCTTGCAGGATAGGTAGCACTTCTCTCTGTTAGAATATTGTAGCCATAGGCGTCACTTTGCAGGATAGGTAGCACTTCTCCCTGTTAGAATATTGTAGCCATAGGGGTCACCTTGCAGGATAGGTAGCACTTCTCTGTTAGAATATTGTAGCCATAGGGGTTACCTTGCAGGATAGGTAGCACTTCTCACTGTTAGAATATTGTAGCCATAGGGGTCACCTTGCAGGATAGGTAGCACTTCTCTGTTAGAATATTGTAGCCATAGGGGTTACCTTGCAGGATAGGTAGCACTACTCTGTTAGAATATTGTAACCATAGGGGTCACCTTGCAGGATAGGTAGCACTACTCTGTTAGAATATTGTAACCATAGGGGTCACCTTGCAGGATAGGTAGCACTACTCTGTTAGAATATTGTAGCCATAGGGGTCACCTTGCAGGATAGGTAGCACTTCTCCGTTAGAATATTGTAGCCATAGGGGTCACCTTGCAGGTTAGGTAGCACTTCTCCCTGTTAGAATATTGTAGCCATAGGGGTCACCTTGCAGGATAGGTAGCACTTCTCACTGTTAGAATATTGTAGCCATAGGGGTCACCTTGCAGGATAGGTAGCACTTCTCCCTGTTAGAATATTGTAGCCATAGGGGTCACCTTGCAGGATAGGTAGCACTTCTCACTGTTAGAATATTGTAACCATAGGGGTCACCTTGCAGTATAGGTAGCACTACTCTGTTAGAATATTGTAGCCATAGGGGTCACCTTGCAGGATAGGTAGCACTTCTCTGTTAGAATATTGTAACCATAGGGGTCACCTTGCAGGATAGGTAGCACTACTCTGTTAGAATATTGTAGCCATAGGGGTCACCTTGCAGGATAGGTAGCACTACTCTGTTAGAATATTGTAACCATAGGGGTCACCTTGCAGGATAGGTAGCACTACTCTGTTAGAATATTGTAGCCATAGGGGTCACCTTGCAGGATAGGTAGCACTTCTCTGTTAGAATATTGTAGCCATAGGCGTCACCTTGCAGGATAGGTAGCACTTCTCTGTTAGAATATTTTAGCCATAGGGGTCACCTTGCAGGATAGGTAGCACTTCTCTCTGTTAGAATATTGTAGCCATAGGGGTCACCTTGCAGGTTAGGTAGCAGTTCTCCCTGTTAGAATATTGTAGCCATAGGGGTCACCTTGCAGGATAGGTAGCACTTCTCTATGTTAGAATATTGTAGCCATAGGGGTCACCTTGCAGGATAGGTAGCACTTCTCTCTGTTAGAATATTGTAGCCATAGGGGTCACCTTGCAGGATAGGTAGCACTTCTCCCTGTTAGAATATTGTAGCCATAGGGGTCACCTTGCAGGATAGGTAGCACTTCTCTCTGTTAGAATATTGTAGCCATAGGGGTCACCTTGCAGGATAGGTAGCACTTCTCCCTGTTAGAATATTGTAGCCATAGGGGTCACCTTGCAGGATAGGTAGCACTTCTCTATGTTAGAATATTGTAGCCATAGGGGTCACCTTGCAGGATAGGTAGCACTTCTCTCTGTTAGAATATTGTAGCCATAGGGGTCACCTTGCAGGATAGGTAGCACTTCTCCCTGTTAGAATATTGTAGCCATAGGGGTCACCTTGCAGGATAGGTAGCACTTCTCTCTGTTAGAATATTGTAGCCATAGGCGTCACCTTGCAGGATAGGTAGCACTTCTCCCTGTTAGAATATTGTAGCCATAGGGGTCACCTTGCAAGATAGGTAGCACTTCTCTCTGTTAGAATATTGTAGCCATAGGGGTCACCTTGCAGGATAGGTAGCACTTCTCTCTGTTAGAATATTGTAGCCATAGGCGTCACCTTGCAGAATAGGTAGCACTTCTCACTGTTAGAATATTGTAGCCATAGGGGTCACATTGCAGGATAGGTAGCACTTCTCTCTGTTAGAATATTGTAGCCATAGGGGTCACCTTGCAGGATAGGTAGCACTTCTCCCTGTTAGAATATTGTAGCCATAGGGGTCACCTTGCAGGATAGGAAGCACTTCTCCCTGTTAGAATATTGTAGCCATAGGGGTCACCTTGCAGGATAGGTAGCACTTCTCACTGTTAGAATATTGTAGCCATAGGGGTCACCTTGCAGGATGGGTAGCACTTCTCCCTGTTAGAATATTGTAGCCATAGGGGTCACCTTGCAGGATAGGTAGCACTTCTCCCTGTTAGAATATTGTAGGCATAGGGGTCACCTTGCAGGATAGGTAGCCCTTCTCACTGTTAGAATATTGTCGCCATAGGGGTCACCTTGCAGGATAGGTAGCACTTCTCTCTTTTAGAATATTGTAGCCATAGGGGTCACCTTGCAGGATAGGTAGCACTTCTCCCTGTTAGAATATTGTAGCCATAGGGGTCACCTTGCAGGATAGGTAGCACTTCTCACTGTTAGAATATTGTGGCCATAGGCGTCACCTTGCAGGATAGGTAGCACTTCTCTCTGTTAGAATACTGTAGCCATAGGGGTCACCTTGCAGGATAGGTAGCACTTCTCCCTGTTAGAATATTGTAGCCATAGGGGTCACCTTGCAGGATAGGTAACACTTCTCCCTGTTAGAATATTGTAGCCATAGGGGTCACCTTGCAGGATAGGTAGCACTTCTCTCCGTTAGAATATTGTAGCCATAGGGGTCACCTTGCAGGATAGGTAGTACTTCTCACTTTTAGAATATTGTAGCCATAGGGGTCACCTTGCAGGATAGGTAGCACTTTTCTCTGTTAGAATATTGTAGCCATAGGGGTCACCTTGCAGGATAGGTAGCACTTCTCCCTGTTAGAATATTGTAGCCATAGGGGTCACCTTGCAGGATAGGTAGCACTTCTCACTGTTAGAATATTGTAGCCATAGGCGTCACCTTGCAGGATAGGTAGCACTTCTCACTGTTAGAATATTGTAGCCATAGGCGTCACCTTGCAGGATAGGTAGCACTTCTCCCTGTTAGAATATTGTATCTATAGGGGTCACCTTGCAGGATAGGTAGCACTTCTCCCTGTTAGAATATTGTAGCCATAGGGGTCACCTTGCAGGATAGGTAGCACTTCTCTCTGTTAGAATATTGTAGCCATAGGGGTCACCTTGCAGGATAGGTAGCACTTCTCTCTGTTAGAATATTGTAGCCATAGGGGTCACCTTGCAGGATATTTAGCACTTCACCCTGTTAGAATATTGTAGCCATAGGGGTCACCTTGCAGGATAGGTAGCACTTCTCTCTGTTAGAATATTGTAGCCATAGGCGTCACCTTGCAGGATAGGTAGCACTTCCCCCTGTTAGAATATTGTAGCCATAGTGGTCACCTTGCAGGATAGGTAGCACTTCACCCTGTTAGAATATTGTAGCCATAGGGGTCACCTTGCAGGATAGGTAGCACTTCTCTCTGTTAGAATATTGTAGCCATAGGGGTCACCTTGCAGGATAGGTAGCACTTCTCTCTGTTAGAATATTGTAGCCATAGGGGTCACCTTGCAGGATAGGTAGCACTTCACCCTGTTAGAATATTGTAGGCATAGGGGTCACCTTGCAGGATAGGTAGCACTTCTCCCTGTTAGAATATTGTAGCCATAGGCGTCACCTTGCAGGATAGGTAGCACTTCTCCCTGTTAGAATATTGTAGCCATAGGGGTCACCTTGCAGGATAGGTAGCACTTCTCACTGTTAGAATATTGTAGCCATAGGGGTCACCTTGCAGGATAGGTAGCACTTCTCCCTGTTAGAATATTGTAGCCATAGGCGACACCTTGCAGGATAGGTAGCACTTCTCCCTGTTAGAATATTGTAGCCATAGGGGTCACCTTGCAGGATAGGTAGCACTTCTCCCTGTTAGAATATTGTAGCCATAGGCGTCACCTTGCAGGATAGGTAGCACTTCTCCCTGTTAGAATATTGTAGCCATAGTGGTCACCTTGCAGGATAGGTAGCACTTCTCCCTGTTAGAATATTGTAGCCATAGGGGTCACCTTGCAGGATAGGTAGCACTTCTCTCTGTTAGAATATTGTAGCCATAGGGGTCACCTTGCAGGATAGGTAGCACTTCTCTCTGTTAGAATATTGTAGCCATAGGAGTCACCTTGCAGGATAGGTAGCACTTCTCACTGTTAGAATATTGTAGCCATAGTGGTCACCTTGCAGGATAGGTAGCACTTCTCCCTGTTAGAATATTGTAGCCATAGGGGTCACCTTGCAGGATAGGTAGCACTTCTCTCTGTTAGAATATTGTAGCCATAGGGGTCACCTTGCAGGATAGGTAGCACTTCTCCCTGTTAGAATATTGTAGCCATAGGGGTCACCTTGCAGGATAGGTAGCACTTCTCCCTGTTAGAATATTGTAGCCATAGGGGTCACCTTGCAGGATAGGTAGCACTTCTCTCTGTTAGAATATTGTAGCCATAGGGGTCACCTTGCAGGATAGGTAGCACTTCTCCCTGTTAGAATATTGTAGCCATAGGGGTCACCTTGCAGGATAGGTAGCACTTCTCTCTGTTAGAATATTGCAGCCATAGGGGTCACCTTGCAGGATAGGTAGCACTTCTCCCTGTTAGAATATTGTAGCCATAGGGGTCACCTTGCAGGATAGGTAGCACTTCTCTCTGTTAGAATATAAAAGAGAAAGAGGCAATTGTGTTTGATCGAAGGAAGAAGAGTCCAATTTGTTTGATCAACCAACCTCCTTCATTACATTAATAAGAGGGTGCTAAACCCATAGGGGTCACTTTAATCAGTGAAGCGCTAAACCTGCAAGGGGCATATTACAATAAAAACTAAGCACCATACCCACAAGGGCTCAGTTCACTGTATAACCTGCTTAATTTGATTATGATAATCAGGTTCAGTATATGTATATATATATATATGTATATGTATATATATATATATATATATATGTATATGTATATATATATATGTATATATATGTATATATATATATGTATATATATGTATATATATATATGTATATATATGTATATATATATATGTATATATATGTATATATATGTATATATATATATGTATATATATATATGTATATATATGTATATATATATGTATATATATGTATATATATGTATATATATATTTATATATGTATATATATATATGTATATATATATGTATATATATATATATATGTATATATATACCTGGAGTTTACCTGGAGAGAGTTTCGGGGGTCAGTGCCCCCGCGGCCCGGTCTGTGACCAGGCCTCCTGGTGGATCAGCGCCTGATCAACCAGGCTGTTGCTGCTGGCTGCACGCAAACCAACGTACGAGCCACAGCCCGGCTGATCAGGAACTGACTTTAGGTGCTTGTCCAGTGCCAGCTTGAAGACTGCCAGGGGTCTGTTGGTAATCCCCCTTATGTGTGCTGGGAGGCAGTTGAACAGTCTCGGGCCCCTGACACTTATTGTATGGTCTCTTAACGTGCTAGTGACATCCCTGCTTTTCATTGGGGGGATGGTGCATCGTCTGCCAAGTCTTTTGCTTTCGTAGTGAGTGATTTTCGTGTGCAAGTTCGGTACTAGTCCCTCTAGGATTTTCCAGGTGTATATAATCATGTATCTCTCTCCCTCCTGCGTTCCAGGGAATACAGGTTTAGAAACCTCAAGCGCTCCCAGTAATTGAGGTGTTTTATCTCCGTTATGCGCGCCGTGAAAGTTCTCTGTACATTTTCTAGGTCGGCAATTTCACCTGCCTTGAAAGGTGCTGTTAGAGTGCAGCAATATTCCAGCCTAGATAGAACAAGTGACCTGAAGAGTGTCATCATGGGCTTGGCCTCCCTAGTTTTGAAGGTTCTCATTATCCATCCTGTCATTTTTCTAGCAGATGCGATTGATACAATGTTATGGTCCTTGAAGGTGAGATCCTCCGACATAATCACTCCCAGGTCTTTGACGTTGGTGTTTCGCTCTATTTTGTGGCCAGAATTTGTTTTGTACTCTGATGAAGATTTAATTTCCTCATGTTTACCATATCTGAGTAATTGAAATTTCTCATCGTTGAACTTCATATTGTTTTCTGCAGCCCACTGAAAGATTTGGTTGATGTCCGCCTGGAGCCTTGCAGTGTCTGCAATGGAAGACACTGTCATGCAGATTCGGGTGTCATCTGCAAAGGAAGACACGGTGCTGTGGCTGACATCCTTGTCTATGTCGGATATGAGGATGAGGAACAAGATGGGAGCTAGTACTGTGCCTTGTGGAACAGAGCTTTTCACCGTAGCTGCCTCGGACTTTACTCTGTTGACGACTACTCTCTGTGTTCTGTTAGTGAGGAAATTATAGATCCATCGACCGACTTTTCCTGTTATTCCTTTAGCGCGCATTTTGTGCGCTATTACGCCATGGTCACACTTGTCGAAGGCTTTTGCAAAGTCTGTATATATTACATCTGCATTCTTTTTGTCTTCTAGTGCATTTAGGACCTTGTCGTAGTGATCCAGTAGTTGAGACAGACAGGAGCGACCTGTTCTAAACCCATGTTGCCCTGGGTTGTGTAACTGATGGGTTTCTAGATGGGTGGTGATCTTGCTTCTTAGGACCCTTTCAAAGATTTTTATGATATGGGATGTTAGTGCTATTGGTCTGTAGTTCTTTGCTGTTGCTTTACTGCCCCCTTTGTGGAGTGGGGCTATGTCTGTTGTTTTTAGTAACTGAGGGACGACCCCCGTGTCCATGCTCCGTCTCCATAGGATGGAAAAGGCTCGTGATAGGGGCTTCTTGCAGTTCTTGATGAACACAGAGTTCCATGAGTCTGGCCCTGGGGCAGAGTGCATGGGCATGTCATTTATCGCCTGTTCGAAGTCATTTGGCGTCAGGATAACATCGGATAGGCTTGTGTTAATCAAATTTTGTGGCTCTCTCATAAAAAATTCATTTTGATCTTCGACTCTCAGTCTGGTTAGCGGCTTGCTAAAAACTGAGTCATATTGGGACTTGAGTAGCTCACTCATTTCCTTGCTGTCATCTGTGTAGGACCCATCTTGTTTAAGTAGGGGCCCAATACTGGGCGTTGTTCTCGATTTTGATTTGGCATAGGAGAAGAAATACTTTGGGTTTCTTTCGATTTCATTTATAGCTTTTAGTTCTTCCCGCGATTCCTGACTCCTAAAGGATTCTTTTAGCTTAAGTTCGATGCTTGCTATTTCTCTGACCAGTGTCTCCCTGCGCATTTCAGATATATTGACCTCTTTTAGCCGCTCTGTTATTCTTTTCCGTCGCCTGTAAAGGGAGCGCCTGTCTCTTTCTATTTTACATCTACTCCTCCTTTTTCTTAGAGGAATAAGCCTTGTGCATACATCGAGTGCCACCGAGTTAATCTGTTCTAGGCATAAGTTTGGGTCTGTGTTGCTTAGTATATCTTCCCAGCTTATATCGGTTAGGACTTGGTTTACTTGGTCCCACTTTATGTTTTTGTTATTGAAGTTGAATTTGGTGAATGCTCCCTCGTGACTAGTCTCATTTTGTCGGTCTGGGGCTCCACGCATACATGTCTGAACCTCAATTATGTTGTGATCTGAGTATATTGTTTTTGATATGGTGACATTTCTTATCAGATCATCATTGTTAGTGAAGATGAGGTCTAGTGTATTCTCCAGTCTAGTAAGCTCTATTATTTGCTGGTTTAAATTGAATTTTGTGCAGAGATTTAAAAGCTCGTGTGAGTGTGAGTTTTCATCAGAGCAATAAGATCACAGTAAACAGGTGATTTCAGAATATGCAAAACAACCACTCTAAAAGAATAGAGAAATTCCAAGCGCTTTCGAGACTACTCACATTATCAAGGATCAATGAAATATGACAGGAAAATCCTTCCAGAAAGATGAAATATGACAGGGAAGCCCGTCCAGAACAATTAAATATGACAGGGAAACCTGTCCAGAACAATGAAATATGACAGGGAAACCTGTCCAGAACAATGAAATATGACAGGAAAACCCGTCCTGAACAATGAAATATTACAGGGAAACCGTACAGAACAATGAAATGTGACAGGGAAACCCGTCCAGAACGATGAAATATGACAGGAAGACCCGTCCAGAACAATGAAATATGAGAGGAAAACCCGTCCAGAACAATGAAATATGACAGGGAAACCTGTCCAGAACAATGAAATATGACAGGGAAACCTGTCCAGAACAATGAAATATGACAGGAAAACCCGTCCTGAACAATGAAATATTACAGGGAAACCGTACAGAACAATGAAATGTGACAGGGAAACCCGTCCAGAACGATGAAATATGACAGGAAGACCCGTCCAGAACAATGAAATATGAGAGGAAAACCCGTCCAGAACAATGAAATATGACAGGGAAACCTGTCCAGAACAATGAAATACGACAGGGAAACCCGTCCAGAACGATGAAATATGACAGGGAAACTCAATTCAATTCAATTCAAAGTTTATTCTCTATAAGGATTACAATGCTGAGTTTACAGAAATTTGGTTATTGTTTGGTTTACATGTAGTAAAATTGTGATTACAGAGTGTACCACTAGAACGCTTAGCATGGCTAGGCATTTCGGGCATACTTAGTTTTATTCTTAATTGTAAAATATTACAAATTATGAGGTAAGTTGGTATTATGGCTAAGTGACTAAATACTAGTTTGTGAGTTTAGCAATGTGAATGCTTTTGTTTTGGCACAGTACATAGTTTCAGTATTGGAGTATCACAGGATTCATTATTTTAAGACTGAGATTAATATTTCTGTTTATGGTCAAATGAGTGAGTGAGTGTAAGTGTGAACCACCAGGTGGTATTCGTGTAGTTAGTTGACGGGGTGTATCAGGGAGATAAGATGTTTTCTAATGGTAGTTTTGAAGGTGATGAATGTGTCTGCAGTTCTAGAGTTCTCAGGTAGGGTATTCCAGATTTTAGGGCCTTTGACATACATTGAATTTTTGTAAAGGTTTAGTCGGACACGGGGAATGTCGTAGAGATGTTTGTGTCTGGTGTTATGCCTGTGGGTTCTGTCACAACTATCAAGAAAGCGTTTTAGGTCAAGGTTGATATTAGAGTTTAAGGCCCTGTAGATATAGATTGCACAGTAGTAAGTGTGGATGTACTGAACTGGGAGTAAGTTTAGATCTATGAAGAGTGGGGGGGGGGTGTTGCCAGGGATGGGATTTAGTGATTATTCTTACTGCAGCTTTTTGTTGGGTTATTATTGGCTTTAGGTGTGTTGCTGCAGTTGATCCCCAAGCACAAATAGCATAGGTGAGGTATGGATAAATAAGTGAGTGGTATAGTGTGAGAAGGGCATTTTGCGGCACGTAGTATCGTATCTTGGAGAGGATCCCAACCGTTTTGGATACTTTTTTGGCTATATGCTGGATATGGGTGCTGAAATTCAGGTTGTTGTCAAGGTATAAGCCTAGGAATTTTCCCCCATTATTTCTGGTAATTAGAGTGTTGTCAATCTTAATGTTAATTTGTGCATCTCCTGCTCTGCTACCAAACATAATATAGTAGGTTTTGTCAGTGTTAAGCGTAAGTTTATTGGCTGTCATCCAAGTCGATATTTTAATCAGCTCCTCATTCACAATGGTGTTGAGGGTGGCAAGATTAGGGTGAGAGATGACATAAGTCGTGTCATCAGCAAAGAGAATGGGTTTCAGGTGTTGGGATACGTTTGGAAGGTCATTGATGTATATGAGGAAGAGCAGGGGACCAAGGACACTTCCCTGCGGAACTCCAGTATCAAGTGGCCGTGTTGCTGATGCTGTGTCTTTAATGGTGACGTACTGATACCTATTAGTAATGTAAGATTTGAAATAAGCAAGCGCATGGCCTCTTATACCGTAGTGATCAAGTTTGTGGAGTAGGATGTCGTGGTCTACTGTGTCAAAAGCTTTTCTTAGGTCAATAAAAATTCCTAGTGGATATTCCTTATTTTCCAATGCTGTGTAAAGCAGATCTAGCATTTTTATGATTGCATCATTAGTGCTTTTATTTTTCCTGAATCCAAACTGGCAGGGGTTGAGTATGTTTTGAGCCGTTATAAATGAATACAGTCTCCTGTGCACGAGTTTCTCAAAGATTTTGGATAGCAATGGTAAGTTAGATATTGGCCTATAGTTGTTTAAGTCTGTAGGGTCACCACCTTTATGTATTGGTGTAACCCTTGCCATCTTGAGTAGTTTCGGGAAGGTGCTAGTCTCTATTGACTTGTTAAAAAGTAATGAAATAGCATGCGAAAGGACATGGGCCGCTCGCTTGTACAGTAATGGTGGGACATGAGACAGATTCCCCGAGTTATTTTTAAGTGACTTTATGATCTCAATGACTTCCGTGGGCTCAGTTGGTGCAAGATAGAAGGAATTAGGGAAATTTCCATCTAGGTAGTCCCCGGCATGGGCATTGGTATGTGGGATTTTACTGGCGAGATTAGATCCTATGTTTGAGAAGAAGTCGTTTATCTTGTTAGCTGTGTCAGTGGGATGTAGTGGTGTTTCATTAGGTTTAGTTAGGACAATATTCTTGGTTTTTCTCAGTTTGTGCGTCCCTAGAATCTGAGAGAGTGTTTTCCAGGTCTTTTTTATATCTCCTCTAGTGTCTGTGAATCTACTGGAGTAGTATAGTTGTTTGGCTTTTTTTATCACTTTGGTGAGAGCTGAGGTGGTTTACTAATGTTTGTCAGGAGGAAGGTAGGGTAGTGGTCTGTAGTGCTATCTGTGATTATCCCTGATTTAAGGGGGGCTATTATGGTTGCACTTGTCTCAGTGAGCCTGGTTGGTTTAGTTATTGTTGGTATGAGAAGTGTGTTGTTCATATTGTTGACGAAATCAGTTACAGGCTGATCATCTAGTAATCCAAGGTTGATGTTGAAGTCTCCAGCTAAGAGAAGGTGGTGCTTATTCATTTGTCTGTTTGTTATTAGTGACTTTAATTTCTCACTGAAATTTGGGATGTTTGTGTGAGGTATCCGGTAAATGGCACCGATTGTTATAGGCGTCTTAAGGTTTTTTACAGTAAAATTAGCAAAAATGTATTCCCCATATTCATCACTAAAGCAAGTGGTGCTAAGACAAGATAATTGGTTAGAGTAATAGATTGCAATACCACCCCCAACTTGGTTTGGTCTGCAGTTGTGAATTGCTGTGTATCCTGGTAGAGGGTAGATATCTATTGTGTCCTGCTTAAGCCAGGTCTCAGTAAGAATAATGCAGGAGAGGGAAACCCGTCCAGAACAATGAAATATGACAGGTAAACCCGCCAATAACAATGAAATATGACAGGAAAACCCGTCCAAAACAATGAAATATGACAGGAAAACCAGTCCAGAACTATGAAATATGAAAGGGAAACCCGTCCAGAACAATGAAATATGAGAGGGAAACCTGTCCACAACAATGAAATATAACAGGGAAACCCGTCCAGAACAATGAAATATGACAGGGAAACCCGTCCAGAACAATGAAATATGACAGTGAAACCCGAGAAGATGAATGAAATATGACAGGGAAACCCGTCCAGAACAATGAAATATGACAGTGAAACCCGAGAAGAAGAATGAAATATGACAGGGAAACCCGTCCAGAAAAATGAAATATGACAGTGAAACCCGCCAAGAACAATGAAATATGACAGGGAAACCCGACAAGAGCATTGAAATATGACAGAGAAACCCGTCCAGAACAATGAAATATGACACGGAAACCCGCCAAGAACAATGAAATATGACACGTAAACCCGTCTAGAGCATTGAAATATGACAGGGAAACCCATCCAGAACGACGAAATACGAGAGAGAAATCCGTCCAGAGCAATAAAATATGACAGGGAAACCCGTCCATAACGATGAAATACGACAGGAAAACAAGTCCAGAACAATGAATAATGACAGGGAAACCTGTCCAGAACAATGAAATATGACAGGGAAACCTGTCCAGAACAATGAAATATGACAGGGAAACCCGTCCAGAACAATGAAATATGACACGGAAACCCGTCTAGAGCACTGAAATATGACAGGAAAACCTGTCCAGAACGAAGAAATATGACAGGAAAACCCGTCCGTAACAATGAAATACGGCAGGAAAACCCGTCCAGAACAATGAAATATGACCGGAAAACCTGTCCAGAACAAAGAAATATGACAGGGAAACCCGTCCAGAACAATGAAATATGACAGGGAAACCCGTCCAGAACAATGAAATATGACAGGAAAACCCGTCCAGAAAAATGAAATATGACAGTGAAACCCGCCAAGAACAATGAAATATGACAGGGAAACCCGTCCAGAACAATGAAATATGACAGTGAAACCCGAGAAGAACAATGAAATATGACAGAGAAACCCGTCCAGAACAATGAAATATGACAGAGAAACCCGTCCAGAACACTGAAATATGACAGGGAAACCCGTCCAGAACAATGAAATATGGCAAGGAAACCCGTCCAGAACGAGGAAATATGACAGGGAAATCCGTCCAGAACAATGAAATATGACAGGAAGACCAGTCCAGAACAATGAAATATGACAGGGAAACCCGTCCAGAACAATGAAATATGGCAAGGAAACCCGTCCAGAACGAGGAAATATGACAGTGAAATCCGTCCAGAACAATGAAATATGACCGAGAAACAAGTCCAGAACAACGAAATATGACAGGGAAACCAGTACAGAACAAAGAAATATGACAAGGAAACCCGTCCAGAAAAATGAAATATGACAGGGAAACCAGTCTAGAGCACCGAAATATGACAGGGAAACCCATCCAGAACAATGAAATATGACACGTAAACCCGTCTAGAGCATTGAAATATGACAGGGAAACCCGACAAGAGCATTGAAATATGACAGAGAAACCCGTCCAGAACAATGAAATATGACACGTAAACCCGTCCAGAACAATGAAATATGACAGGGAAACCCGTCCAGAACAATGAAATATGACAGGAAAACCCGCCAAAAACAATGAAATATGAGAGAGAAACCCGTCCAGAACGATGAAATATGACAGGAAAATCCGTCCAGAAGAATGAAATATGACAGAGAAACCCCCTCGAGAACGATGAAATATGACAGGGAAATCAGTCCAGAACAATGAAATATGACAGGAAAACCTGTCCAGAACAATGAAATATGACAGGGAAACCCGTCCAGAACAAAGAAATGTGAGAAAAAACCCGTCCAGAACGATGAAATATAACAGGGAAACCCGTCCAGAACAATGAAATATTACAGGGAAACCCGTACAGAAGAAAGAAATATGACAGGGAAACCTGTCCAGAACAATGAAGTATGACAGGGAAACCCGTCCAGAACAATGAAATATGACAGTGAAACCCGAGAAGAACAATGAAATATGACAGGGAAACCAGTCCAGAACAATGAAATATGACACGTAATCCCGTCCAGAACAATGAAATATAACAGGGAAATCTGTCCAGAACAATGAAATATGACAGGAAGACCCGTCCACAACAATGAAATATGACAGGAAGACCCGTCCACAACAATGATATATGAGATGGAAACACGTCCAGAGCAACGAAATATGATAGGAAAACCCGTCCAAAAAAATGAAATATGACAGGAAAACCCGTCCAGAACAATGAAACATGACAGGGAAACCCATCCATAACAATGAAACATGACAGGGAAACCCCTACAGAACAACGAAATATGAGAGGGAAACCCTTCCAGAACAATGAAATATGACAGGGAAACCCGTCCAGAACAATGAAATATGACAGGAAAACCCGTCCAGAACAATGAAATATGACAGGGAAACCCGTCCAGAACAATGAAATTTGACAAGGAACCCCGTCAAGAACAATGAAATATGACAGGGAAACCCGTCCAGAACGATGAAATATGAGAGGAAAACCCGTCAAGAAAAATGAAATATGACAGTGAAACCCGCACAGAACAATGAAATATGACAATGAAACCCGTCTAGAACAAAGAAATATGACAGGGAAACCCGAGTAGAACAATGAAATATGACACGGAAACCCGTCCAGAACAATGAAATATAACAGAGAAACCCGTCCAGAACAATGAAATATGACAGGGAAACCTGTCCAGAACAATGAAATATGACAGGGAAACCCGTACAGAAAAATGAAATATGACAGAGAAACCCGCCAAGAACAATGAAATATGACAGGGAAACCAGACAAGAGCATTGAAATATGACAGAGAAACCCGTCCAGAACAATGAAATATGACAGGGAAACCAGACAAGAGCATTGAAATATGACAGAGAAACCCGTCCAGAACAATGAAATATGACAGGGAAACCCGCCAAGAACAATGAAATATGACAGGGAAACTCGTCTAGAGCATTGAAATGTGACAGGGAAACATGTCCAGAACAATGAAATATGACAGGGAAATCTGTCCAGAACAATGAAATATGACACGGAAACCCGTCTAGAGCACTGAAATATGACAAGGAAACCCGGCCAGAACAATGAAATATGACAGGAAAACCCGTCCAGAACAATGAAATATGACAGGAAAACCCGTCCAGAACAATGAAATATGACAGGGAAACCCGTCCAGAACAATGAAATATTACAGGGAAACCTGTCCACAACAATGAAATATAACAGGGAAACCCGTCCAGAACAATGAAATATGACAGGGAAACCCGTTCAGAACAACGAAATACTACAGTGAAACCCGAGAAGAAGAATGAAATATGACACGGAAACCCGTCTAGAGCATTCAAATATGACAGGGAAACCCGCCCAGAACAATGAAATATGACAGGAAAACCCGTCCAGAAAAATGAAATATGACAGTGAAACCCGCCAAGAACAATGAAATATGACAGGGAAACCCGACAAGAGCATTGAAATATGACAGAGAAACCCGTCCAGAACAATGAAATATGACACGTAAACCCGTCAAGAACAAGGAAATATGACAGAGAAACCCATCCAGAACAATGAAATATGACACGGAAACGCCAAGAACAAAGAAATATGAGAGGGAAACCCGTCTAGAGCATTGAAATATGACAGGGAAACCTGTCCAGCACAATGAAATATGACACGGAAACCTGTCCAGAACAATGAAATATGACAAGGAAACCTGTCCAGAACAATGAAATATGACAGGGAAAGCCGTCCAGAACAAAGAAATGTGAGAAAAAACCCGTCCAGAACGATGAAATATAACAGGGAAACCCGTCCAGAACAATGAAATATGACAGGGAAACCCGTACAGAAGAAAGAAATATGTCAGGGAAACCTGTCCAGAACAATGAAATATGACAGTGAAACCCGAGAAGAACAATGAAATATGACACGGAAACCCGTCTAGAGCACTGAAATATGACAGGGAAACCCGTCCAGAACAATGAAATATGACAGGAAAACCCGTCCAGAAAAATGAAATATGACAGTGAAACCCGCCAAGAACAATGAAATATGACAGGGAAACCCGATAAGAGCATTGAAATATGACAGAGAAACCCGTCCAGAACAATGAAATATGACACGTAAACCCGTCCAGAACAATGAAATATAACAGAAACCCGTCCAGAACAATGAAATATGACAGGGAAACTCGTCTAGAGCATTGAAATGCGACAGGGAAACATGTCCAGAGCAATGAAATACGACAGGAAAACCCGTCTAGAACGTTGAAATATGACAGGGAAACCCTTCCAGAACAATGAAATATGACAGGGAAACCCTTCCAGAACAATGAAATATGACAGGGAAACCCTTCCAGAACAATGAAATATGACAGGGAAACCGTCCAAAACAATGAAACAGAGAGGGAAACCCGTCCAGAAAAATGAAATATGAGAGGGAAACGCGTCCAGAACAATGAAATACGACAGGGAAACCCGTCCTGAACAATGAAATACGACAGGGGAACCCTTTCAGAACAATGAAATTTGACAGGGAAACCTGTCCAGAAGAATTAAATAAGACAGGGATACCAGTCCAGAACAATGAAATATGACAGGGAAACCCGTCCAGAACAACGAAATATGACACGAAAACCCGTCCAGAACAATGAAATATGACAGGAAAACCCGCCAATAACAATGAAATATAACAGGGAAACCGTGAACAATGAAATATGAGAGGGAAACCCGACAGAACAATGAAATATGACAGGGAAACCCATCCAGAACAATGAAATATGACAGGGAAACCCGTCCAGAACAATGAAATATGACAGGGAAACCTGACAAGAATAATGAAATA
>NW_027197091.1:0-69307 GCF_038502225.1 Cherax quadricarinatus | reverse complement strand
TTTTAAAACCTCAGCCAATGATCTAATCTTAATTTTACTCCATGAAAAAAATTACCTGGATTTGGTTGGTGAATGCTCCAGGAGTGAAGCGCCCAGCAATTGGAGTGGCACCAGTGTATCTTGCAAATTTGAGTACAGCTCTCTGTCCCATGGGGCGTGATGATATCACATACACATCAGCAGGATTTTCAATGGCAGCAATTGCACGTGCTGCTAGCAGGATCTTCTCATAGGTCTTGCGCAAATGGATGATGTGAACACCTGCAGGGAGGATATTAATATTCTTTTTCTTACAAGGGCAACAAAAGTTCTTTTTACCAAGTTTCAATAGCAGAATGCCAAATAACAATGGTTACATTCCTGGAATCCAGCAGCTTACCCAAAATCTTAAGTGAATTAACTAGTAATGTCATCAATGCAGAGGACTACGACCACTACATAGTCAATTTAATACAACAGATTATTGTTCGAGTGCATATCTCCTCCCTATCAGTCCTTTGCACTAAGGTTTCACTGCATTCCAAATTACCACTTTTTTTTTAAACAAACCAGCCATCTCCCAGTGAGGTAAGGTGACCCAAAAAGAAGAAAAACTTTCAGCATTATTCACTTCACCAGCCTCTTGCCAGAGCCATGCCAATACTACAGTTCAGATGCACTTCCAGACTGCAATATCTCCAACCTACCTTCCGAATGCAGGCACTATACTTACCACCTTCAGGATTAAAGTCCAGCTAACCAGTTCTCCCTGAAACCTCTCATAAATGTTAGTGCTCATATAACACGTCAAAAAGCACTTGCATCCACTCACTCCTATCTAACACACTTACACAGGCCTGTTGGATGTCCAAGCCCCTCACATGCGAAACCTCCTTTACCACCATCCTCTAACCTTTTCTAGGACGACCCCTACCCTACCTTCCCTCCACTACGGATTCATACATCCTCCAAGTTGTCATATTTTGCTCCATTCTCTCAATGTCCAAACCATCTCAACAACCCCTCCTCATTTTCTCAATAATATTTTTAGTAGCCCTGCATATAATCTCCAAACTACTAATAGTTTGGAGATTGGATGATGATAATTCTCTGTATAATTTTCACATCCCACACTTCCCTCAGACATCATCATCACTACCTCCAGCCTCTTCCTTGCTGCAACATTCACAATCCATGCTTCACACCCATACAAGTGTGTTAGTACCACTATAGTCTTACATATTAATGCATCCATGAACAAGTGGTTTTAAGCAAATAACAATACTGCAACTAGCCAAGACTCAAACCCCCTGATATTTTAGCATGCCTCCTGAGAAGTCTGCCAAAATTCCAAAGTGCCTTAGTCCATTTGGCTAGCAATGCTGTTTCCCATCCTCAGACAGATAAGAACACCCATCACAGTTTTGTATCATTATTTGCAGATAACACTATAATAAGCATTGAAGTCACTTCGGTAGAAGACACTGAAAAATTACAGGAAGATATAAGCAGTTTTCCAGTGGGTAGTGGAGAGCATGATGTTCAATGGTGTTAAGTGCCAGCTGCTTAGGTTTGAAAAGAGTGAAGAGCTCAAAAGGAACACATGAAATACTTAGGAATAATTATGTCAGCTGGCTTTTCTTTCAGAGAACATGATTTAAACATCACGACAGCCAGAGGATATTGAGAACCTTCAAAACAAGGGAAATAATGCCAATTGTGACACTTTCCCAATCGCTAGTGCTCTCTTATTTGGATTAATGTTCAATGTTGATGGCCCCATTCAGGGCAGGAGAACTATCAGAGCTGGAACAAATACAGTGGACCCCCGCATAACGATCACCTCCGAATGCGACCAATTATGTAAGTGTATTTATGTAAGTGCATTTGTACGTGTATGTTTGGGGGTCTGAAATGGACTAATCTACTTCACAATATTCCTTATGGGAACAAATTCGGTCAGTACTGGCACCTGAACATACTTATGGAGTGAAAAAATATCGTTAACCGGGGGTCCACTGTACAGAGATCATTTACGGCCTGCATATGTACTCACTGGAGCAGAGGAGAGAAGTGATAATATATACCTGGAAAATACTCGAGGGCCTGGTCCAAAATCCGCATACTGCCATAACATACTGGAGCGAGATATATGGAGGAAATGCAAAATAAACCCAGTGATAAGCAAGGGTGTGGTAGGCACAATAAGGGAACTCTAACAATATCTGCAGCCCCACAGTATTCAACATCTTACCAAATCTGGAAATTGAATCTCAAATCTGGAAGGGGTTTCAGGAGTCAACACCCCCACGGCCTCATCCGTGACCAAGCCTAGTGGTGGATCAGGGCCTGATCAACCAGGCTGTTACTGCTGGCTGCATGTAAACTGAAGTATGAGCCACAACCCAGCTGGTCAGGAACTGGCTTAGGTGTCTGTCCAGTGCCTTCTTGAAAGACAGCCAGGGGGATGATCTATTGGTAATCCCCTTATGTATGCTGAGAGGTAGTTGAACAGCCTTGGGGCCCCTGACACTTATCGTGTTTTCTCTTGGTGTACTCGTAGTGCCCCTGCTTTTCAACAGGAGGATGTTGCCTCTCCTGCCAAATCTTTTGCTTTTGTAGGGAGTGATTTTTGTATGTAGATTAGGGCCTAGTCTCTCTAGGATTTTCCAAGTGCATATTATCGTGCATCCTTTCTTGCCTGCATTCCAGGGAGTAAAAATCAAGGGACTAACTGTTCCCAGTAATTTAGGCGCTTTATTGTACTTGTACATGCAGTGAAAGTTCTCTGTATGTTCTCCAGGTCTGCAATTTTGCCTGCCTTGAAAGGGGCCATTAGTGTACAGCAATATTCCAGCCTAGAGAGAACAGGAGACTTAAGAACATAAGGAACACTGCAGCAGGCCTACTGACCCATGCGAAGCAGGTCCGTGTCACCCTCTGGCATAGCCCAATGACCCACCTAGTTAGGTCACTTCCACTTAAGGAGCACGGCATCAGACCTAGTAGCGCAAGCTAGTTAGGTCCAACTCACACCCACTCGTGTGTTTATCTAATCTATTTTTAAAACTACACAATGTTTTAGCCTCTATAACTGTACTCGGGAGTTTGTTCCAATCATGAGCTTGGCATCCCTAGTTTTGAAGGTTCTCATTATCCATCCTATCATTTTCCCAGCAAATGTGATAGATACTTTGTTGTGATCTGAGAGTGAGATCCTCTGACATTATCACTCCCAGGTCCTTCACATTACTTTTTTGGTCTATTGTGTGGTTGGAATTTGTTTTATACTCCAATACAGTTTTAATTTCCATAAGAGTAATTGAACTTCGTCTTCATTTAACTTCATATCATTTTCTGCAGTTCATTTAAAGATTTGGTTGATGTCCGCTTGGAGACTTGCAGTGTCTTCAACGGACAAGACACTGTCATGCAAATTTGGGAGTCATTCGCTGTAGCTTACATCTCTGTCTGTCAGATATGAGGATGAGGAAAAGGATGGGAGCAAATACTGTACCATGTAGGACAGAGCTTTTCACTGTAGCCGCCTCTGACTTTACTCTGTTTACTATTACTGCGTGTTCCCTAACCTGAACCCCATTATCTTCATAAATACTCTTAACTGTTATAAGTATCCTATTACCTATTTCATACATTTGTGTCATCTGCCATATTGCTTCCCTACCCACCTTATCATACGCCCTTTCTAAATTTATAAATACAACGAAAACTACCTACCTAAATACTGTTCACTTGTACGCTTCAATGTAAACACGGTCTAAAGCTTCCTTTTTCATTTACAATCCAGCTCTTCATTGTACCTTTAATTCTTTCAATAATAACCATCATACACTATATGGTATACTAAACAAGCTTATTCATTTCCAAAGCTCGATGAGTGGAACGAGTTAGCACAGACTGATAATGTATCCAATCGTGCACCCATAGATGATGGTGCAACTTTTGATGAAAGCCATGTTCAATTAGGTTTCCTTATCATTACGCAAAACTCTTAACCCCTTTCTCTGAAGCATACACTATCCTTCAAGTGCATACAATTGGAAATCATGTGGTTTAATAAAAATTATTCACTGTAAAAATGAACATTGACAAAAACAATACTATGTAATCTTTTCAATTACTGTATACAAATGTAGTATTTATTTACCATCCTGACGCCTCTTGAAGACGTATTGTTCCATCTGAAAGTTTGCATTGTTGGCACCCAAATGAGTTGATGCTGCAAGAAACCTTGTCACATCATTCTCCTCAAGGCTCATAACAGCAAGTCCTCCCGACATGATCTGCAAAAAAAAAAAAAAATTTAATTTTACAAACAGAAAAAGAAAATAGCTATTCCTTAAGGTTCATCTATAAAAATCATCAACACTGGAACCAGAGAATTTACATTTCTAGTACTAAACAAAATGAACATGTAAACTGGATTTACCTAATTTAAAACAAAAAATCAATAGACACTAATCTGGAAATTATGAAATATAAAAGGAATAAAAAAAATACAAACTCTGACAATGACTGCGACAGGAAAATATAGGAATGAGGGAAAAAAAATCCTCTTGGAAAAAATGTCACTAGTAGGGTGCCTCAAATATCTACACATGCCTCTATAATGTTTATAATTCACAGAAATAACTTATCTGAAGAAATAAAAATTAAGTACAGGTACACAAATAGTTACACAAATTATGGTATATATAGTAACACTTGTAAATTACCCAGGATAACCAAAAAAGTCAAAGCGACTTATTTCCATTGGAAGAGTGCCTACTGGCCCATGCTACATGGATGTTTATGGACGATACAAAAAATCTTACGCAAAATAAACAATAAAAATGAAGATTACCTAGATAAACTGAGCATACATGGTGAAAGATGAACTATGATAAAATGCTTGTTATGGAAATGAAAGTAAAATTGGGCCACGTAACAGATTTGATAAATGGTTTTGAAAACCAAGAAGTTGAAGAGTGAGACACTTATGCAACATATGGGAATCTTTATTGAAGAAACGTTTTGCCACACAATGGGGCTTCATCAGTCCAATACAAAGCAGAAAGGTGTAAGGAGAGGAACAGTTTGAGATAATCAGTTCCTCAACCTGGAATCAATGTGTTCAGTCCATCACTAGTAGAAAGTACAGCTTAGGCCCAGAGAAGTGGCTTATACTATACTGTAGTCAGGCGAGTCGAAGCAGAAGGCGGAATCACAGTGGAACCATCCACTAGGGTAAGTAGGTCTTCGTCCAAAGGTTGGACAAGTGTTGAAGAATTCCTTGTATCAAGATCCCATAATGTTGCAGCGTCTGACAGATGTGATAAATGGTTTTGAAAACCGACAAGTTGAAGATTGAGACACTTATGCAACATATGGGAATCTTTGTTGAAAAAAACGATTTGCCACACAGTGGCTTCATCAGTCCATTACAAAGCAGAAAGGTTAAGGAGAGGAGTTTGAGGTAATCTTGAAACGAAGAATTCAACACTTGTCCAACCTTTGGACGAAGACTTACTTATACTAGTGGATGGCTCCACTGTGATCCCGCCGCCTCCTGCTTCAACTCTCCTGACTACAGTATATAAGCAAATTCTTTGGGCCTATGCTGAACTTTCTACTAGTGATGGACTGAACACACACACTCCAGGCTGAGGGACTGATTAGCTCAAACTCCTCCTCTCCTTACACCTTTCTGCTCTGTACCGGACTGATGAAGCCACTATGGGGAAACGTTTTTTTCAATAAAGATTCCCATATGTTGCATACGTGTCTCAATCTTCCACATAACAGATTGTTTATAAAAACATAGGATTTTGAGATTAGGTATAAAAAAATTCACTACTGATAGATCATATATTATTATCATAAAAAAGAAGCGCTAAACCACAAAGGCTATACAGCGCTGCGATAGATCATATAAATGCTACACTGACAAACTAAAAAATAATTTTAAAACAAGATTTTGTATGGATTATAACTCAAAGGGTTATAATCCAAGATGTCACATGGGTTATTTCCAGTGGCGGAAGGGGTCCTTTAATCCCCTCCCCCAGATTGTGACACACATCAATCAGCTAACACCCTGGTACCTATTTACTGCTAGGTGAGAAGGCAACAAATGTAAGGAAACATGACCTGCATTTCTACACCTGTCAGGGATTGAAAGCTGGTCCCTCAACGCAAGAGTTAAGGTGGCTATCAACCAACCACGAGACAATGATTACATGGTTAGGTAAGGTTTGTCAGGAAACAGGACAAGCGTTTCCTAACGCAGGTCTTAGTCATATGATGACCGACCGTTGGAGCTTTTGGTCATCTGACCGAGGCCTTCCGCTGGCTTACCAGTCCACCCTTTTAAAAATTATGGTCATAGTTATAACCATTTAGTAAATGATTACATGTTTACTCTTCCTTAACTGTATCCAGAAAAGTTAGTAAATGATAGCTTTTAAATACTATAGGGATGGAGAAATGCTGAGAAAGCAGTTTGCAACAAATATTTGACTAGTGTGTAATTACAGGAGGAGAGTCACTGCCATGCCCTGTATTGAATATGGACAAAATATATTGTCCAGGCAAATTCCATTGTTTCCAAGATGGTTTATTGTTGCATTCCACTGGGTAAATTGATTTTGGATTTAATAAACTCCAGATTCCAGAATTGTTCATTATTGCAATCATGGAAAAGAAGAATCATTTGGATTTAATAGATAAATGGCATTACAGGACACTTACATTCGCCCTCCCCCATTAATCTGTTAAATCAAGATTTTGCATTGCAGCGTATGTTAGGCCAAAATTAAAATATGCAACTGCAGTGTGATGCTCTCATGTAACAAAACAAAAATGGAACCAACAGAAATGGTTCGAAAAGTTACAAAATGGCTTGGGAAAAAAAAGTTTAAAAGTAAGTTTATTCAGGTACAGGTACACGTAGTTACATAAATTATCATACATAGCAGCATATGTGTAGATTACCTAGGATAACCCCCCCAAAAAAGTAAGAGGGGTGCAAGCAAGTTTATTTCGGTACGGGTATACATAAGTACAATTATCATACAATGTAAATTACCTAAGATAACCCCCCCAAAGAAAAAAAAGTAACAGCCAATGTGTTAAAATTATAACCACACTCAAGGTCATAAAAAAGAGCAATTAAGAGAACTTTTTACTATGTTCAACGGGGAAAACAAGAGATCACAGTTGTAAATTTAATGGTGAAAGAATGGAACGCAATGAAAGAAGGTAATTAGGCCTACAACTAATTATTTTTATTATATTTACACAATGGAATAATTACTGAAGGCAGAACACCGCAAGTAAAACTCGTGCAGCTACAAATACAGTATACAATATTTCCAGTACCAGAAGCATTTTTTCCAGCCCAACTAGAAATTTACTATGTTACTATGTATGTATGATACCTGTAATCAAAAATTTGCGAAACTGTACGTATGTGTAAATGTACCTAATTAAACGTACTTATTTACACGTCTTCTAAGTACCATTCACAAGTAATGGGTGCATGTAACTACCAAACTATTATATCTCTGATGATACATGTGAAAGAGCTCAGAGCTAATATCGTACCTTTTATTACAAATGAATATGTTGAAATGCTAACATACTAGTATATCAAGAAAAATTTGACACATTGTTTACATTCACCAGATACGGTGATGGAGAACCGTACTTATTTATCTTCAAACATCCACTCACTCACAACCGTATTGTAGTTTAATTCAGCAAAAACCCATAAAGACCTAACTCAATGACAGTTATATGTTATTCTGTGATCACTAAAACTCCCCCAAGCCGCTAAGAGGTGAAATAAATGTGACACTCACGGCGGCTATCCGCTCCTCGGCAGGATCACATCAAGAAGAACTCGGAATTGAATCTAACACTCGTATTTCCATGCATTAATAATTTCCAATTCCCTTTATTGCCTCCTACTCACTAAAATATTTAGAAATATCTATCGCACCAAAATTACTCCGCAACATATTTTTTGTAAGCTGAAGTGAATATTACATATTTTCCAAGATTAGAACGCATTTAAAGAGAAAACTGGGAGCTATTTCATGGCTAACTATGTAAAACTTCACATTGAAAACTAAAAATGTTGATTTAAACATTCAGAACATAACGCATTATTTTTTATAACGGTTATGAGAGTCCATCACCTCAGTAAAATATCTGGGAATCCCTTTTAACCCATGTATGTCAGAACTGATGAGAAACAGTGTAGTAAAGAAGGCGAATGCCAGACTGAAATTCCTCTACTGACAAGCACAGTGTCTACCTACTGAGGCTCGCAGGACCGTATGTCTAGCCCTTATACAATGTCATATGAACTACGCTTGCTCTTGGAAATAAATGGTATAAAATACCGACACAATGGAAATATAAACACATATGCAGTATAATGTGATCCTTTATTGACTACGTCAATAAACAGATCTGTTTGTGACTTGAAAAAGCCCTATGTGGGCGAAACGTAGTCAATAAAGGATCACATTATACTGCATATGTATTTATATTTCTACGCTTGCTCTTCATGGTACTCTGCCTTGACAAAAAAAAAAAACTGAAAGATAGACTGCAACTCACCCAGAGCAAAATGGTAAGATTCATCCTGGACCTGAGTCCAAGAGAACATGTAGACCAGGATGAATTACAACAGTTGGATATTCTGAATGTTGAAGAAAAGAGTAAAACAACTGAGGTTAAATCAAGTTTATAAAATTGCTCACAAACAGTGTCCAGAATATCTTGCTGCCAATTTTGTCAAGACTGGGAACCAAAGCAATTATAGTATTAGGATGAGAGAGCACAACTTTGTAGTACCCACAGTCAGTGGCCAGGCTTCAAACACATTTTATTGTACAGCAATAAAGGAATGGAACAGACTACCTGAACATGTCAAAGCCAGTCATAGCATGAACCAGTTCAAGAAGAGTGCCAAAAGGTACCTAATGAATATAGCGACAGAAAGGGAGGAGAATGACTTTTTTTTAGTTAACACATGTTAATATAAATAACTCATTTGACCTTATTCCCAGTATATCTCCTTTACAGTATAATACGTAATAAGGTATTAAAAGGACCCCAATGGAAATAAGTCACTCTGACTTTTTGGGTTATCCTAAGTTCTCTACACATATGCTGCTATCTATGATAATTCTATGTAACTGTATTTGTGTATACCTGAATAAACTTACTTACTTACTTACGTAACTGTATTTGTGTATTCCTGAATAAACTTATTAATCCCATGCCGCTGGGAGGTTGTACGGTAGTGTTTGCACGGCTCCTACAGTGCTGTACACCCTTAAGCAGCTTCAACAACATTCTGGTGACCAACCTGACAAAGTTTGTACGAAATGTCAAGTAGATTGTAAGTGATATATGTTAGTCTTTTCTTTTTTTTTTATCGTGTAGAAGCTTAACCCATTGGGGTCATGTTGCGCCTGAGAAATGGAAAGTATTGAGGTTCGATCCCCCCCGGGAAGATAAGTCCTTGGATCAAGAGCCCCATATGGTATATATCCCCTTGAGGGGATATATGTCTTTTTAGGGTACTTATTTGATTGTCCAAATAGTATTAAATTAATTTAAAGGTCTCAGAAATGGCGAGCACCCCTCAAGGGAGTTCCTTGATACCGGCGAAGGGCTCTTGATGCAAGGAATTAGTCCTTTCCTCACCTTTGGATCAAACGATTACCGGGTTTAGCACTTCAAGCTAAATTTAATAATAAAGTTAGCAAAGTTTTTTTATGCTTTAAATATTGTTACCTGTGAGAGGCTCTTGATCCAAGGAATTGGACATTACTTTGATCCACTCAGAGTGCTTTCCATTCCCTCTGTGTGCTATACGACCCCTACAGGTATAGCATTTCTTTCCCAATCATCGTGATGTATAGTAATGTACATATCCTCCCTTTCCTTGGATCAAATCTCATGATCCCTCCAGATTCAGCAATTTTCCTATATTTTTTTTTTCAACACATCAGCCGCTTCCCACCAAGGCAGGGTGACCCAAAAAGAAAGAAAAAAACTTTCATCATTCAACACTTTCACCATCACTCATACATAATCACTGTCTTTGCAGAGGCGCTCAGATACAACAGTTTAGATGTCACTCCAAACTGCCAATATCTTAAACACTTCCTTTAAAGTGCAGGCATTGTACTTCCCATTTCCAGGACTCAAGTCGAGCTAACCCGTTTCCCTGAATCCCTTCACTAAATATTACCCTGCTCACACTCCAACAGCTTGTCTGGTCCCAAAAACCATTGTCTCCATTCACTCTTAACTTACATGCTCATGCATGCTTGCTGGAAGTCCAAGCCCCTCACCCACAAAACCTCCTTTATCCCCCTCCCTCCAACCTTTTTGGGGACGACCCCTACCCCACCTTCCTATATACCTTCCTCTTCGTATATATTGTACATTCATAATAATTATTATAACTATTATTTCTACATGACCCTATCTGGTTTAGTGCTTAATTTAATACGTATTATTATTATTTTGTTTTATTATGATGATGATTATTATTTATTAAAGAATTGAAACTACTGTACTTACCTTTTCTTTGTATCAAATCTGATTATGTACCTCCCATTCCATAGGCATTGTAGGTTTCCTGTGGAAATAAGTTACTGACTTTATTAGATTCTCTTAAGTTAAATGTATGTAATGTACCATTTATGTATGCCTAAAACATTTATGTGCTCTCAGAACTATTGTAGAAATTTATACTGCTGTTAGTAAAAATCATTTGAATATTTCCTGACTAGAAGTTGATCACTTCCCCATGAATATAATACTCTGTATTTTGTAAGCTATCCAAATTGTAAGTCTCTGAAAATCCTAAATGAAATTCATGACCCTAAAATGTATATTTATCTACTGTTTAATTTAATATGACTCTTACAGGCTTGGTGCCTTTCCGTTTTCTGTGACTGTAATATGTATTAAGAATGTTTAATGGAAATAAGTCACTGAGTTTTTTGGGTTATCCGATCTACACGTGTGCTACTATGTATGATAACTTACGTAACTGTATTTATAAGAACATAAGAACATAAGAATGTAGGAACACTGCAGAAGGCCTACTGGCCCATACGAGGCAGGCCCTTATCAAAACGATCTCTACCTAAAGCCACCCAAGAAATAACTCCCGTACCCAATGACACCAATCAAACCCAGCCCCTCCCACTCATATATTTGTCCAGTCTCTTCTTAAAGCTACACAAGGTCCTAGCCTCTATCACCCCACTGGGAAGACTGTTCCACGCATCTACAACTCTGTTAGAAAACCAGTACTTACCTATGTCCTTTCTAAATCTAAATTTATCCAACTTATATCCATTATTTCTGGTTCTTACCTGGTTCGACACCCTCAGTACTTTATTAATATCTCCCTTGTTTATGCCTGTCATCCACTTATACACTTCAATGATATCTCCTCTCGTTCTACGCCTCTCCAGAGAGTGGAGATTTAAGGCTTTAAGTCTATCTTCATACGGGAGGTTCCTTACACAGTAAATAATTTTAGTCATTCTTCTCTGTATGCTTTCTAATGAGTCTATATCCATCCTGTAGTAAGGAGACCAAAACTGAGCAGCATAATCTAAATGAGGCCTCACTAGTGATGTATAGAGCTGCAAAATAACTTTTGGACTTCTGTTACTTATACTTCTTGAGATAAATCCAAGTAATCTGTTGGCCTTGTTGCGCACACTAAGGCACTGCTGTCTTGGCTTTAGATTTCTGCTTACCATGACTTCCAAGTCTTTTTCACATTCTGTATGATCAAGCTCTACTTCACCTAGATTATAGCTTCGAGGGTTATTTTCATTACCAAGGGCAAGTACCTTACACTTATCCACATTGAACTTCATCTGCCATTTTTCAGACCAAGACTTTAATTTGTCCAAATCGTCCTGGAGTTCATTGATATCCTCCTCAGAGTGAATTATACGGCCTATCTTTGTATCATCAGCAAATTTACTCATGTCACTCGTAATCCCTTCATCAAGGTCATTAATGTAAATTATGAACAAGAGAGGGCCTAAAACTGATCCTTGTGGAATGCCACTAGTGACTAATCCCCATTCAGATTTCACTCCATTAATGGTAACTCTCTGCTTTCTATTGGTTAGCCATGCCTCAATCCATGCTAGAACTTTACCTCCTATACCATGAGCTGCCACTTTTCTTAAGAGTCTCTTGTGAGGTACTCTATCGAAAGCTTTACTAAAATCCAAATAAACAATATCATATTCCTTATCGCTGTCAACTGCCTCAAATGTTCTATTGAAGAACGTCAGTAAGTTTGTCAGGCAGGAACGACCTCTCCTGACCTGTACCTGTACGACCTGTACCTGAATAAACTTAATTGCACCAACAAGCTTGAACAACACTTGGATGCTTAATTTGATTGAAATATTTGTGTATGCTTTCACATTTTGGGTTATATTATTCATGTTGCTTTCCACACACAAATAGAATAGGCATAAAAGACTTCATTCAGATTATTGACCCTGAGGGTTAATAACCAAAATAATTATTATTAAAAGTGGGTCATACAGTTAACACTCCAGAATAATTCAGTAACAGTAATAATAATAATAATAATATTATTATTCATTTTATGAGCTAAACCCATATGGGTCATGCAGCTTTCTCATAACTCTAGAATACCAAGGAGTGACTTATTTTCATTAAGGTCCATAAGTTCTCCCCTAGGATGTAAATTACATCAGTTATCTACCACCTAGATATGTTCCTTATCTATTATCTGCTGACAGATTGAACCCATATCCTTTTGGTTTTCAGCTGAACAAATCAGCTGAACTGGATTGATTCAAGGGATAAAAATGCCAAAGAAAACATGAGATTAAAATCAGTTTAACCATATCTTCTCGACATTGTAAATGTGTATACAGAAATAAGGTGGATCACAATATCATGATGGGTTAAGTAGCATCTAAAGATATTAACCCTTAAACGGTCCAAACAGATCGACGTTCAAATTCGTAGTGCTACAAAAGTAGATCTACCTTTTTTTTACATATTTTCAAATATAACAAAAAAAATGTAGATAAAACTTTTTTTTACACGTTTTCAAATGTAAAACAAAAAAGAAGATCTACATTTTTTTACATACTTTCAGATGTTGAAAAAACGTATATATACGTTTGGACCATTTAAGGGTTAACCAAACTTAACCTTGGCTTACCAAAAATTAATTTGTCCTTGATCCCCCTCCCCCCCAAAAAATGTCAAAATGATGTGATTAAATAAGTGTCCATTCTCTAATGGTGCTTTTTAGCCTTACCACTCTATGATGTCTTACAGCACTTGCACATTGTGCCATAAGATAACAAGAAACTTTTTATACTAAGCACACTCACCACATAAACCCATTCTCTCATGTCTAGGCCAAAATTTACCACTCACAGCATATTTAAGGGCACTATGATTAAGAAGCATACATATACATACGTATATATGTAAGCAGCACTGGCCTCAATAACATATATACGTACTGTATATACACAAGAGACACTGAAAAGGTTTAAGCACAGGGATTTGCTCTGGTATTCCTAAAACAATGGCCTGGACCTAGATGCAAAGGGAAAATATCCCACCACGCTGATCATACTGAATTTTGCACAGAAAAGGGCATAACCTTATTTTCCTTCAACTTTATAGTTATCGCATGGTCGATTTCGTATGAAATGTGAACTTGAGTACAATATTTTAATGGTGATTTATTGAGAACGCGATCTCTGGATGCATGAAACGTGAGGTTCTACTGTACTTCTGCACTTAAACTTTGGGATGGTCCTCATTTGAGGTTCATGTTTCTCCAAGCTTCTAGGGCCTCTCAACTGCAGAGTTCTTCTCCCAAGTAAAACTTAGAGGTACTTTGCCTGTTCTGATAGATGAGGATGCTTCCACAGGTCACATTGATTTTTGGGCTTTGTCATTGGTGGGTCATTTACATGTGCTGTGTGGTGAGCTACTGTATGTGATTTCACAAATGTAATGGCAATCTTCTGGCCTCACAGAATGTTATCACTTTGACCTACAGTATTTCAGTGTGAACTTAGCTCAGGGTTATATGTGGAGATCCTCTTATGTAAGGTTCTGAAAATATCATTCAGCATTTGATAAAGTTGCCTCTTGTATTTCTCAGGTTCCTGTATCAAACGTCTACCAGCTGTGATTCCACCTCCAGTCAAAAGCAGTTTCTTCTATCTTGGGTTCTTGTACAATTTCAGGTGGACCTCCAGGTTTCTGCTTTACAGGCCCTGGCATGTCCAAAATTTGTTCCACCTTCTTATATACATGTATTTGGGAGTCTCATGTCAGAGGGTGGTTAAGGCATTAGAATAAGTATAAAGTACACATAAAGACCTTACCAAGATTCAGAGAGGATAGTATAGATGACAGTGAGGTATTGCATATTCCACATGGGCCTCCCAAGACCTCTAACTCAGAAATGCAACTTGAGTCAAAATGCAGGGTTATATTCAATAGTATTTGTTTGTGTCTTGTACAGTATATAATCCATCCCTTTGTTGTTTATGGCATTCATTTGTTGCATTTAAACACTGTAAACAAAGTTTTTTTTATTGTGAGAGTAGGGCTAATCTCTTCGACATAGTCAGATCTGTTTGATTTTTCATAATTTCATTGTTGTTATTACTGTATTTAGGGGAAGTGCTAAACCTGTAGGGGTAATACAGAATGGGAAGCAATCAGTTTTGATCCATGGAAGGAGAGAACAGGTTTAATTCCTAGGATCAAAAGTCCCTCATCAGCATCATGGTGAGGGATATGACTTCAGTAATGAAATGCTTTAAGAAATAATCCTAAGTAATTCTCCAATTTTTATTAAGAGTACCTACATGTATGCTAATGTCTTAAAAATAAATTACAGGTATCCCATCTACCAGCAAGGGAATCCACAGTTACGAATATTTCTTCCAAATTTCTTTATGAAGCTTGTTAAGCCGAGTGACCCACAACCCCCCAATGTTGTCCAGTTCATTGTGCCAGTGCAGATGACCAGATATGACATCAAAAATTATTTGGAAAAAATTTACAGTGTTCCAGTGGAAAATATTGTAACACATGTGAGAATGGGTGAGTAACTCTGAGTAACTTTTATTTGTAAATCTAAATAGGATAAAATGAGTTCAGTTACTTGGGTTTTATTATTTAATTGAAAAATTGATTATAAAGAAAATAAGTATGCACACGTTGTAGAACAAGCTGCTAGTGGGACAGATTAGTTGGTCACTAACTGATAAAGCTCTTCACAGAGCAAAACATTGTACCAATAAAAGTGTTTTTTACAACTTGTATACTGTACTTTATTCCCAATTATTGGCACTATGCCATTTGGAGCCCAAACCATTACCTGCTAAATATTTTGTACCACCTGAAAATGCACTTATGTAGGAGCATGCAGAACTGTATAGAAACTAGTCTGTTTTACTAATGTACAGTAATTTATTCTCCCTCTCAATAGATTCATTAGTTCTACAGTTGCTACTCTAGCACAGTATGTACTCTATATTAATGTAATTACATTATAAAGTACAGTATACTTTTTTTTTTTTTTCAACAAGTCGGCCATCTCCCACCGAGGCAGGGTGACCCAAAAAAGAAAGAAAATCCCCAAAAAGAAAATACTTTCATCATCATTCAACACTTTCACCTCACTCACACATAATCACTGTTTTTGCAGAGGTGCTCAGAATACAACAGTTTAGAAGCATATACATATAAAGATGCACAACATATCCCTCCAAACTGCCAGTATCCCAAACCCCTCCTTTAAAGTGCAGGCATTGTACTTCCCATTTCCAGGACTCAAGTCCGGCTATATAAAATTAACCAGTTTCCCTGAATCCCTTCACTAAATATTACCCTGCTCACACTCCAACAGCTCGTCAGGTCCCAAATACCATTCGTATCCAATTACTCCTATCTAACACGCTCATGCATGCTTGCTGGAAGTCCAAGCCCCTCGTCCACAGTATACTTATTGTGCTAATTAAAATTGGGCACAGAAATATATGTATGTACAATAATACAATAATATACAGTACAATGTACAGTATTTGCAATAGAATTTGTGGTACATTACACAAGTATATAATTTTAAAAGTTACATTAAATGCCCTTTTTTAACTATTGGCAGCAAGTATGAGTAGTGGGGGGAGGGGGAGTTGAAGAGGGTTGGAATAGTTTTAAAAATGCAATATTAGAATGTGGGGCAGAAGTTTGTGGTTATAGGAGGGTGGGTGCAGGAGGAAAGAGGAGTGATTGGTGGAATGATGAAGTAAAGGGTGTGATAAAAGAGAAAAAAGTAGCTTATGAGAGGTTTTTACAAAGCACAAGTGTTATAAGAAGAGCAGAGTATATGGAGAGTAAAAGAAAGGTGAAGATAGTGGTGAGAGAGTGCAAAAGGAAAGCAGATGATAGAGTGGGAGAGACACTGTCAAGAAATTTTAATGAAAATAAGACCTAGGGAACGAATGGATTTATCAGTTAATAACAGAGTTGGGGAGTTAGTAGATGGGGAGATGGAGGTATTGGGTAGATGGCGGCAATATTTTGAGGATCTTTTAAATGTCGACGAAGAAAGGGAAGCTGTAATTTCGTGCATTGGCCAGAGAGGTATACCATCTTTTAGGAGTGAAGAAGAGCAGGATGGGAGTGTGGGGAGGTGCATGAGGCATTATGTAGAATGAAAGGGGGTAAAGCAGCTGGAACTGACGGGATCATGACAGAAATGTTAAAAACAGGAAGGGATAAAGTGTGAGAGGGATTGGTATTTTTGTTTAATAAATGTATGAAAGAAGGGAAGGTACCTAGGGATTGGCAGAGAGCATGTATAGTTCCTTTATATAAAGGGAAGGGGGACAAAAGAGATTGTAAAAATTATAGAGGAATAAGTTTACTGAGTATACCAGGAAAAGTGTACGGTAGGGTTATTATTGAAAGAATTAGAGGTAAGACAGAATGTAGGATTGCGGATGAGCAAGGAGGTTTTAGAGTGGGTAGGGGATGTGTAGATCAAGTGTTTACATTGAAGCATATATGTGAACAGTATTTAGATAAAGGTAGGGAAGTTTTCATTGCATTTATGGATTTAGAAAAGGCATATGATAGAGTGGATAGGGGAGCAATGTGGCAGATGTTGCAAGTATATGGAATAGGTAGTAAGTTACTAAATGCTGTAAAGAGTTTTTATGAGGATAGTGAGGCTCAGGTTAGGGTGTGTAGAAGAGAGGGAGACTACTTCCCAGTAAAAGTAGGTCTTAGACAGGGATGTGTAATGTCACCATGGTTGTTTAATATATTTATAGATGGGGTTGTAAAAGAAGTAAATGCTAGGGTGTTCGGGAGAGGGGTGGGATTAAATTATGGGGAATCAAATACAAAATGGGAATTGACACAGTTACTTTTTGCTGATGATACTGTGCTTATGGGAGATTCTAAAGAAAAATTGCAAAGGTTAGTGGACGAGTTTGGGAGTGTGTGTAAAGGTAGAAAGTTGAAAGTGAACATAGAAAAGAGTAAGGTGATGAGGGTATCAAATGATTTAGATAAAGAAAAATTGGATATCAAATTGGAGAGGAGGAGTATGGAAGAAGTGAATGTTTTCAGATATTTGGGAGTTGACATGTCAGCGGATGGATTTATGAAGGATGAGGTTAACCATAGAATTGATGAAGGAAAAAAGGTGAGTGGTGCGTTGAGGTATATGTGGAGACAAAAAACATTATCTATGGAGGAAAAGAAGGGAATGTATGAAAGTATAGTGGTACCAACACTCTTATATGGGCGTGAAGCTTGGGTTGTAAATGCTTCAGTGAGGAGTTGGTTGGAGGCAGTGATGTCGTCCTGTCTAAGGGCAAAGTGTATTATAAATATATTATGCAGAAAATTCGGAGTGTGGAAATTAAGAGAAGGTGTGGAGTTAATAAAAATATTAGTCAGAGGGCTGAAGAGGGGTTGTTGAGGTGGTTTGGTCATTTAGAGAGAATGGATCAAAGTAGAATGACATGGAGAGCGTATAAATCTGTAGGGGAAGGAAGGCAGGGTAGGGGTCGTCCTCGAAAAGGTTGGAGGGAGGGGGTAAAGGAGGTTTTGTGGGCAAGGGGCTTGGACTTCCAGCAGGCGTGCATGAGCATGTTAGACAGGAGCGAATGGAGATGAATGGTATTTAGGACCTGACGAGCTCTTGGAGTGTGAGCAGGGTAATATTTAGTGAAGGGATTCAGGGAAACCGGTTATTTTTATATAGCCGGACTTGAGTCCTGGAAATGGGAAGTACAATGCCTGCACTTTAAAGGAGGGGTTTGGGATATTGGCAGTTTGGAGGGATATGTTGTGTATCTTTATACGTATATGCTTCTAAACTGTTGTATTCTGAGCACCTCTGCAAAAACAGTGATTATGTGTGAGTGAGGTGAAAGTGTTGAATGATGAAAAGTATTTTCTTTTTGGGGATTTTCTTTCTTTTTGGGTCACCCTGCCTCGGTGGGAGACGGCCGACTTGTTTCAAACTCCTTGCTAATACTGACTTGGTTCAGTTCTTGGAGAGTAAAAATTGAGCAAGAAAATGAATACAAGAGACATTCATGACCCTTGTACTGGTAATGTTTTATAGGCAAGCAGGATGCTTTTCTAGTGGTCATCAGACCCTTACACAGAAATGTGTTGTCCATAATTCAAACCTATGTATTTTAAGTTCAAATATATAGAAAAATACACACATGTAATGAATATAATGTTCTGTAATATAGCACTATATTATTTATATACGCAGTGCTGTATGACCCTGGTGGTTTAGTGCTTTGTTTTGATTATAATAATAATAATGATTTACATACTGTGTGTGTATTACATCACAAACATGTCAGCACACTTCTGGCAAGATAAAAATTTAGTGAATGTCGGTGAGTTTTCTTCTTTGTGTCACCCTGCCTTGGCAGGAGATGGTTAAACTCTTATTGCACCCTCAGGGGAGTTTCCTTGATGCTGGTGTGGGATTCTTCATATTTTTTTTTTTTATTATCACACCGGCCGATTCCCACCAAGGCAGGGTGGCCCGAAAAAGAAAAACTTTCACCATCATTCACTCCATCACTGTCTTGCCAGAAGGGTGCTTTACACTACAGTTTTTAAACTGCAACATTAACACCCCTCCTTCAGAGTGCAGGCACTGTACTTCCCATCTCCAGGACTCAAGTCCGGCCTGCCGGTTTCCCTGAATCCCTTCATAAATGTTACTTTGCTCACACTCCAACAGCACGTCAAGTATTAAAAACCATTTGTCTCCATTCACTCCTATCAAACACGCTCACGCATGCCTGCTGGAAGTCCAAGCCCCTCGCACACAAAACCTCCTTTACCCCCTCCCTCCAACCCTTCCTAGGCCGACCCCTACCCCGCCTTCCTTCCACTACAGACTGATACACTCTTGAAGTCATTCTGTTTCGCTCCATTCTCTCTACATGTCCGAACCACCTCAACAACCCTTCCTCAGCCCTCTGGACAACAGTTTTGGTAATCCCGCACCTCCTCCTAACTTCCAAACTACGAATTCTCTGCATTATATTCACACCACACATTGCCCTCAGACATGACATCTCCACTGCCTCCAGCCTTCTCCTCGCTGCAACATTCATCACCCACGCTTCACACCCATATAAGAGCGTTGGTAAAACTATACTCTCATACATTCCCCTCTTTGCCTCCAAGGACAAAGTTCTTTGTCTCCACAGACTCCTAAGTGCACCACTCACTCTTTTTCCCTCATCAATTCTATGATTCACCTCATCTTTCATAGACCCATCCGCTGACACGTCCACTCCCAAATATCTGAATACGTTCACCTCCTCCATACTCTCTCCCTCCAATCTGATATTCAATCTTTCATCACCTAATCTTTTTGTTATCCTCATAACCTTACTCTTTCCTGTATTCACCTTTAATTTTCTTCTTTTGCACACCCTACCAAATTCATCCACCAATCTCTGCAACTTCTCTTCAGAATCTCCCAAGAGCACAGTGTCATCAGCAAAGAGCAGCTGTGACAACTCCCACTTTGTGTGTGATTCTTTATCTTTTAACTCCACGCCTCTTGCCAAGACCCTCGCATTTACTTCTCTTACAACCCCATCTATAAATATATTAAACAACCACGGTGACATCACACATCCTTGTCTAAGGCCTACTTTTACTGGGAAAAAATTTCCCTCTTTCCTACATACTCTAACTTGAGCCTCACTATCCTCGTAAAAACTCTTCACTGCTTTCAGTAACCTACCTCCTACACCATACACTTGCAACATCTGCCACATTGCCCCCCTATCCACCCTGTCATACGCCTTTTCCAAATCCATAAATGCCACAAAGACCTCTTTAGCCTTATCTAAATACTGTTCACTTATATGTTTCACTGTAAACACCTGGTCCACACACCCCCTACCTTTCCTAAAGCCTCCTTGTTCATCTGCTATCCTATTCTCCGTCTTACTCTTAATTCTTTCAATTATAACTCTACCATACACTTTACCAGGTACACTCAACAGACTTATCCCCCTATAATTTTTGCACTCTCTTTTATCCCCTTTGCCTTTATACAAAGGAACTATGCATGCTCTCTGCCAATCCCTAGGTACCTTACCCTCTTCCATACATTTATTAAATAATTGCACCAACCACTCCAAAACTATATCCCCACCTGCTTTTAACATTTCTATCTTTATCCCATCAATCCCGGCTGCCTTACCCCCTTTCATTTTACCTACTGCCTCACGAACTTCCCCCACACTCACAACTGGCTCTTCCTCACTCCTACAAGATGTTATTCCTCCTTGCCCTATACACGAAATCACAGCTTCCCTATCTTCATCAACATTTAACAATTCCTCAAAATATTCCTTCCATCTTCCCAATACCTCTAACTCTCCATTTAATAACTCTCCTCTCCTATTTTTAACTGACAAATCCATTTGTTCTCTAGGCTTTCTTAACTTGTTAATCTCACTCCAAAACTTTTTCTTATTTTCAACAAAATTTGTTGATAACATCTCACCCACTCTCTCATTTGCTCTCTTTTTACATTGCTTCACCACTCTCTTAACTTCTCTCTTTTTCTCCATATACTCTTCCCTCCTTGCATCACTTCTACTTTGTAAAAACTTCTCATATGCTAACTTTTTCTCCCTTACTACTCTCTTTACATCATCATTCCACCAATCGCTCCTCTTCCCTCCTGCACCCACTTTCCTGTAACCACAAACTTCTGCTGAACACTCTAACACTACATTTTTAAACCTACCCCATACCTCTTCGACCCCATTGCCTATGCTCTCATTAGCCCATCTATCCTCCAATAGCTGTTTATATCTTACCCTAACTGCCTCCTCTTTTAGTTTATAAACCTTCACCTCTCTCTTCCCTGATGCTTCTATTCTCCTTGTATCCCATCTACCTTTTACTCTCAGTGTAGCTACAACTAGAAAGTGATCTGATATATCTGTGGCCCCTCTATAAACATGTACATCCTGAAGTCTACTCAACAGTCTTTTATCTACCAATACATAATCCAACAAACTACTGTCATTTCGCCCTACATCATATCGTGTATACTTATTTATCCTCTTTTTCTTAAAATATGTATTACCTATAACTAAACCCCTTTCTATACAAAGTTCAATCAAAGGGCTCCCATTATCATTTACACCTGGCACCCCAAACTTACCTACCACACCCTCTCTAAAAGTTTCTCCTACTTTAGCATTCAAGTCCCCTACCACAATTACTCTCTCACTTGGTTCAAAGGCTCCTATACATTCACTTAACATCTCCCAAAATCTCTCTCTCTCCTCTGCATTCCTCTCTTCTCCAGGTGCATACACGCTTATTATGACCCACTTCTCGCATCCAACCTTTACTTTAATCCACATAATTCTTGAATTTACACATTCATATTCTCTTTTCTCCTTCCATAACTGATCATTTAACATTACTGCTACCCCTTCCTTTGCTCTAACTCTCTCAGATACTCCAGATTTAATCCCATTTATTTCCCCCCACTGAAACTCTCCTACCCCCTTCAGCTTTGTTTCGCTTAGGGCCAGGACATCCAACTTCTTTTCATTCATAACATCAGCAATCATCTGTTTCTTGTCATCCGCACTACATCCACGCACATTTAAGCAACCCAGTTTTATAAAGTTTTTCTTCTTCTCTTTTTTAGTAATTGTATACAGGAGAAGGGGTTACTAGCCCATTGCTCCCGGCATTTTAGTCGCCTCATACGACACGCATGGCTTACGGAGGAAAGATTCTTTTCCACTTCCCCATGGACAATAGAAGAAATAAAAAAGAACAAGAGCTATTTAGAAAAAGGAGAAAAACCTAGATGTATGTATATATATATATGCATGTGCGTGTCTGTGAAGTGTGACCAAAGTGTAAGTAGGAGTAGCAAGATATCCCTGTTATCTTAGCGTGTTTATGACTCTAATAAAGTGTGAATAGTAAAATGTAATGGAGAGATTATTTGCTTAAATATTAGTAAATTTTCATATATGTACTGTATAAATAATAATAAAATCCTATTCTATACTTTTTATTTTCACCAAATTATTAAATTTATGGGGGGAGCAATAAACCCATAATTGTCATGGAGTGCCTAAGGGGGGGGGGGGGAAAGGAGGTAATCAGGTTTGATCCAAGGACAGGGAGGAGATGTCTAAATTCTTAGATTAAATGCTCATCACCAGCATAGAGGTATTTCATACCCAATGTACTCTGTATACAACTGGGTGATGCCGTGAGCTCTGCATCTCTCTCTTGGTTCCGTCTGGAAACTTTCCAAACTTTCAAGTGTTTTATAGTTATTACGATGTAAGGCTCTCACTTTATATGAACTCTAAAGGAAAGTGCTACACCAGTGAACACTAAAGTTATAAGAAAATGTGATATCCTTATTTCTTACATGGAAAACTTTTACTGATGTGGAATTAACCCTTTCAGGGTCCAAGGCCCAAATCTGGAGTCACGCACCAGTGTCCAAGAATTTTCAAAAAAAAAAAATTTGTTATTTTTTCTTATGAAATCGTAGAGAATCTTTTTGTGAAGGTAATAAAACAAAAAGTACGAAATTTGGTGGAAAATTGACGAAATTATGCTCTCGCGAATTTTGATGTGTCAGCGATATTTACGAATCGGCGATTTTGCCGACTTTGACTCCCATTTTAGGCCAATTACATTATTCCAATCAACCAAATTCTTAGCTATTTCACTAGTATTACTTCTATTCTATCGATTGAGCACAAGAAATCGCCAAGTCAACTGTTTCAACTACAAAATAAAGTGATCGGAAATTGTTAATTTGGCCAATTTAACACAAAGTTCAAAATATTCCAATTTCAAAATAGGGTCCAGAATGAACAATGTAGGCATTCCTGGCACTAAACTAACATTTCCTCTGTTCATTAGTTATGTTTTGAGGCTTTACAAATAAATTCCATTTTGATTTTTTATTCACATAATGAATTTTTATTCACACCAAAAAATAGAAGATTTACTGTTATGCAATACTGTAATAATTGTATAAATATCATCACCATATTTGTGAATGTATATTAGACCCACCAGCTGACGTGTATTAGACGTGTGAGGTCGTTTGTTTACTCTTGAATATCGGCAAAAATTTAACATTTCCGCTACTTTGAGCTCAGTTTCAAGCCATTTCCAGTGCTAAAACCAATCAAAATCATCTCTATTTCTGTAATATGTCTTCCATTCTATCAAATGAGACCAAGAAATCGCAAATACAACTATAAAAAACATACGAAAAAACACTGCAAAGTTGCTGTTTTAATCGAAAAATCATGATTTCATTTTTTTTCTCTCATTATACACAGTGTGCTGCAGGATCTGTTTTATGTGGTGCACACATACCACATAGATGTATTCTCTCATATCTAGGCCCAAATGTACCACTCACAGTTTATCAGAGTGAGCTGAGCTCATGGCGTAGATCTACGGTTTGGACCCTGAACGTAAAGCCGTAGATCTACGGGACGGACCCTGAAAGGGTTAATGATGGGGCTCCATTCCTACGAGTAGGTTGGTAAGCAACTTGGTCGTTAAGCAAGGAGCATACTATACTGGTAAGGTGTTTGTGTCAACCATCTTTAGATATTTTTTTAATGTCACCTTTGCACCATTTATAACATTTCTGATATATTTTTAAATGTTTATACAGTAGTTTTCTGTATACTGCAATAAACAGAATAGAGGAAATCAGCTCTTGTGTTTATAAGTTAAAAAAAGAAAAAGAAAAAAGGGTGATTCGCTTTACGGCAGTAGCTTGGAACCAGACCTGTCATATAAGCAGGGCCCTCCTGTACAAAAAAAAAAAAAGTATAGATTTTTAGAGCAAGAAGTTACTCACAAAATTTCATTTGTAAGCTTTCACACAGATCAACTATTTTCAAAACTACTCAGATGCATGCCCAGCAGTCCCAGGTTAAAATAATACTAGTTAAAGATATCTTGATTTCTTTTTTTTTCTAACTGATGTGCATACAATAATCAACTTAAATTGCCTACCATTTTTTTCTACAACATTTATTTTAATTTGTTTTGGCTGTTTGTGGGTGCTATAGAGGCATTCAGGAGAATTTTCAGCAATTCTGTAATTTCTCAGATGAATCTCTAACCAAGTTGTAGGTTAAGGATTTGTTAGTGCATCATGAATGATCTTGTAGGCTTTTTCAGCACATTCAATAAAGCCAGCACCATCACGATGAGGATGATACGAGGACAGTACAAGACCCAACCAGTCATCCTGAATCTGGTAACTGCAATATAAATAATGAAAAACAAAAATCATTTCAAGACTGAGGCAGTAAAATGATTGAAGTCATTAACTATAATGATACAGTAATTAGATATATTTCTTCTTCCAACAAACTGGCCATATACCACAGAGGCAGGGTGGCCCAAAAAGAAAAACGAAAGTTTCTCTTTTTAATTTTAGTAATGTATACAGGAGAAGGGGTTACTAGCCCCTTGCTCCTGGCATATTAGTTGCCTCTTACGACATGCATGGCTAACAGAGGAAGAATTCTGTTCCACTCACCTATGGAGAAATTAGATATAAAAATAGTAAACAAACACATACTCAATAAAAAAAAATATGATTTCAAAGCTAATTACAATTACTATATATTATAAACTACAATTTTTCTTATTTTTTTTTTTTTGCACTCTCTACCTAATAAAAAAAAAAAAAAAAAAAAAAAAAAAGCTGTATAGCCCTTGTGGCTAAGCGCTTCTTTTTGATTATAATAATAATAATACCTAATAAAAAGTTCAAAATTACAGTAGACAGTCATTTAACACGGTAGTTACGTTCCTGAAAATGCAGTGTTACTGCTTAAGACTACAAATGCAACAGAAATAATAGTATTTCTTACCGTAATTTGTGGATGCTGGTGATTGTCGATGACTGTGAAGAGAGTGGAGAGTTATGCTGTGGCCCTACTGGGCTGAGGTAGATGGGAGAGGTTCTGGTACTGAAGTCAATGGTTGTACTGGAGTATGCATAAATTCTGTAATTGATTTCTGTTCTCTTTTACCCTGTAGTACATTATACAACTGACGGTGAGGCATCAGCTGCTCTCTTCAGTGTAAAAGTCTAAGTCATTCAGTGAGTGAGTCAAGTCAGTCAGTCAAATTAGTCAGTAAGTTAGTCAGGGCAGTAAGTCAGTCAAGCCAGTAAGCCAGTCAATCAGATTTAAAAAATGGCAATGAAAATATGAAAATATGTATGTAAATAAACACAGCAAGCTTCCCAAGTATTGTCGTCCTACATGTGTATGAACCAAACTGAAGGCTGGGAGGGTGGTGTGGGGGGGCTGAGGGTGGTGGGGGATGACAGCAGGTCTCCCTCAGCCACCCACACCACCCTCCCAGCCTTCAGTTTGGTTCACACACATGTAGGACGACAATACTTGGGAAGCTCCTGTGTTTATTTACATAGTATATATTTTCTTCCTAGGTAGTAGGTTGGTAAACAGCAACTGCCCAGGGAGGTACTACCGTCCTGCCAAGTGAGTGTAAAACGAAAGCCTGTAATTGTTTTACATGATGGTAGGATTGCTGGTGTCTTGTCTGTCTCATAAACATGCAAGATTTCAGGTATGTCTTGCTACTACTACTTGCACTTAGGTCACACTACACATACATGTACAAGCATATATATACACACACACCCCTCTGAGTTTTCTTCTATTTTCTTTCTAGTTCTTCTTCTTCTTGTTTATTTCCTCTTACCTCCATGGGGAAGTGGAACAGAATTCTTCCTCCATAAGCCATGCGTGTTGTAAGAGGCGACTAAAATGCCGGGAGCAAGGGGCTAGTAACCCCTTCTCCTGTATATATTACTAAATGTAAAAGGAGAAACTTTCATTTTTCCTTTTGGGCCACCCCGCCTCAGTGGGATACGGCTAGTGTGTAGAGAGATATTTTATTTTCATTGCCATTTCTTAAATCTGCCAAGCAATCGTGGCACCCAGTAAGCATACAAGTGTTCCCACAAGTGACTAAAAAAGGTTTAAGCATTCAAGTCTAGGAATTACGAAGAAAATCGAGATGTTAGATAAGCTTAAGAGTGGCCTTAATGAAGCATCAGTTCGTACAATTAAAAAGAACTAGCTGACTTGACTGAATGATTGACTTGACTTACCGACTGGCTTACTAAATGACTTGACTCAATGGTGTAACCCACAGACCATCCCACCCGGCAGGTGACTGCTCTCAGAATTTTTCCCCCTCCCGCAACCGTGTTAAATTAATTTTACGAAGTGTTAAACAAAAATATGCCACAATTCTTCAAATGTGCAATAACCAAAACGTCCCAGACAAAGCTGTGTTAAATGATGGTCTACTGTACATCCTTCACCCATGACTGTCATACACTTTTGTTTTAATCCAAAATGAAGAATATGGAGTATACTACAGTATGGATGGCTATTACTGTTGTTGGGCTGAAAGGTTCAGACATCAGTAATTAATCACTGAGAAATGCTAAACCCACTAAAGCCATACATCTGTAGAATGGGAGTTAAGCAGGTTTGATCCAAGGAAAGGGAAAAATATCTCTATCCTTGGGTCAAGAGAGCTTCCCAATCATCAATACGCCCATTTCCCTTAAAAAGACTAACAATATATATATTGGTAAACAAGGAACTGTAATGAAACAAAATAGCTAAAAATATTTAATAAAATAAAAAGGTTAAAAACTATAAGGAATCTTACTGAAAACAAAATCTAATAATTAGAGAAAACGTATTCGAACTTACCCAACACCAAATCCATCTCTAACAACTGGTGCAAAGCCACCAAAGCTTATAGCAGCAGATGGAAGAGTAGAAGTAGATAAAATATTGTGATTTATTTTTGCATACGCAGGATCAATGAAGAGGTCTGGCATCCGACCACCTTGGGCTTCCGCTAATTTCCTCAGACCAAACAGGTGACGGTCAAACCCTTGACCTAAGGCATAAAAAGAGAAATACTGAAGGCAAATTTGTGTAAATTTCCTTTATTCAACCCTGTTGCCTATGTAGTTAAGCACCAAAAGGGAATTTCATAGCATTAATATTACTGGCAAAGAATCTTTATCACTGTGTAATCAGAATGACATTTATGTGTATGCATGTTTGTATCTGTACATGGGATTAACTATATATGTACAGAGTGGAAGCAAATTTTATACAGGAGTTTAAAATGGATATGACAGCTATTTCACATCTCTGCTGAATGTTAAGAGGTTAGACCAAGAACTAGATCTCACTTCCCTATAAATTCTAATATATAAATACTGTATAGCAAATAAAAGTACACAATGATAAACTATTATTTTACTTTGCTTACAGTACCCCTTAATTCACAAAAACATTAAACAAATTTAAATTTAATTCTACTTTCAAAATTTACAATAACCTGTAACCCAAAATAAACAAATTAATAGATAAAATTGCCTCACCCATAGCAGCCTCTTTAGTCAACATCCCATGATATTTAGAGCATTCCATTATTAATTTCTTCAAGTCTGCATTGCTCGGTAGCTGTGACCGAGACACAGCTTTTGCAAACTCTGTTGTTTCCAAAGTTGCTGGGCGAATGGTCTCTGTACGACCATGTTTAAATGCAGCAGTGCTGCAAGATTCATATGTAGCTACAACCATTCCATGCTGAAGGTAATATGCAACCTGTAAAAACAGTGAGCTTTGAACATAAAAATACTTTCAAATTACCAACAGTTATTTTGTCAACACACTGGCCATCTCCCACCTAAAAAAATAGAAACACATTCACCATCAATCACATCATGAGTCAAATAGCCCTCTGAACTGCAACATTCCCACCCCTCCTTCAGAGTACTACATACTTGTACTCTGAGCCAGACTCAAGTCCAGCTAACCGATTTTTCAGAATTCCTTCAAATATTCCTTGTTCGCATTCCAACAACACGTCAAGCCATAAAAACCACTTGTTTCCATTCAGCCTGGTCTAACACACATACAGACCTCCATAGACAAGTTTTTGAAAACCCAGAACAAAATTTGCTGGGTCAGTCATTTTGGAAACAATGTTTAAAGTCTATGGCCACATAATTATCAGTTAGTGTTATCACAGCAAAACAATCTCTTTTTCTATCCACCAAAATTGCCATTACCAGGCACCTGCTCTCTCCTATTAGTTTGTTATATTGAGGGTTTATTTATGTAACATTTATGGAGGGATTCAGGGGAAATTGGTTTGCTGGATCTGAGTCCTGGAGGTGGGAAGTACAGCACACTCTGAAAGACTAATGGGAGTGTAACAGTTGGGAAGGTCATTTTAATTGTGATGTCTCTACTCTTCTGGCAAGACAGCAACTGAATGAATGATGGTGAATGTATTACTTTTCTTGGGGTTACCCTACCTCAGTGAGAGATGGCTTGTGTGTCAAATTTTCTTTTTATGTTCATTATCTGCATTCCCCTTTTCCAACTTTAATGAAGGGGCACCACTTGGCTTCTACCGGGCAGAAGATGTGCTCCCTTCCCTATCTCCTTATCCTTATCACAGGAGATGCAAGGCTGTCTAAAACATCAAGTGATTGGTAGTGAAACTGTCACATCCTAATGCACTTAAAAGTATTTTTGTATATTTAAAATCAATGACTAAATTAGTATTTTACAGTAATGTAGTGCATTTATTATTTAAACATACTGTACCTGGAATCCTAACTGCATCATGGCATCTGGTGACACTTTGTATTTCTTGCATAAATTCTTGCTCAAAATTTTGGATTCCAAAACATTAACTTGTAGAGTGCTGATGTTAGTCTCATATGTTTGGATAGCCTTATTAATAGCAGCCTCTAAATTTGATGTCAAGTTGAATTCTGAAATGAATTACAGTCTTTAAATAATTCCTGTATTACAGTTCCTTGACAACATAATCTATATCCTCTGTTTTATCATTTAATTAAACACTACTAGCTCTTGCATGCATTATTTCTTTCACAGTTTAAAGTACTGGGCTCTTGGCACAATTTATTTTATTTTGCTGTGGAAACCGTCAACAACCCAGGAAGAATGTGACCTCTGCACCTACACATCGCTAACTAGGGGCTCATGTGTCTTACATTGTTATAAACCTTAAACACCTCATCATCCCTAGCTACAGGGTTTATTATATATTGTAATCAAATCTGCTATTACTCTAGTAATATAAATAACCGCATACATCAAGTGTTAATGTACAATGACAGGGAAGGTACAGTATGTAGAAAACTGAGTTTAAAAAACATATATTATAGTACAGTACCATAGTCTAAGCTCTTGATTTGGGCATCAGCTGCCTGATTCCAGCCACTCAAACAGTCTCTCAGTCATCCAGTGCATCTTGTCACACTGTTAAATAAAGGGTAAACAAGGCTTAGCATACCTTTCAAGGCATGGGGATTCTCTGAACAATAAATAAACATGGTTCTCACGAAATATTCTGATGTGTTGGAGCAGTTGCCGGCCACTCGATATTTTCGTCCAGTCATGTATTCCGTAATGAACTAAGACTTGCCAGTCTTTCTTCCTTCCTCATTATGAAAGTAGGTCAAGCTGTCACTAACTTCCTGAACAAGACTTTTTGGTTTATTAACCTCAGAGGGTTCTTAACACAGGATAACCCAATTAAGCCAAGCAGTGTGGTATAGTTCCTTTAAGGGTCCTTTAGTCCTCTTTCCTAGGATGTAACCCACAACAACTGACTCTCAGATATCCATTTATTATTGGGTGAACAGGGACAGCAGGTAAAAGAACTGCCCATATTTGCTTGGGAAGACATAGCTGCAAACAGAAGTATCCAGCACGGAAAATACTGGCTAGTGTGGAACAAGACAGTCCAACTATTCTAAACTTTTATCTCCAACTACTTTCATCCTTCAAGGGAAGAGGATAGGTAGACAGTTTCGATATTTGAAGAACACCTTGAACCTTGAACTACTAAAATAAGAAACATAAAACACAAATAAATACTAGCAAACAAATCCCATTAAATTATTAACATCAAAAGACTCTCCTAAAAGTTCCCCGAGATAAGCAAATTGTTAGTTCATTTTCCACAGTTAGCTGCACACCACAAGCTACACAGAAGGGGCAAGCACACCTGCTGAAAGGTATCTATAGGTGAGAAAAGAGACTTGATGCCAGTGAAGTGCAGTGAAGGGAATTTGAGCTAATCTCCCCTTCCTCACTTTTAATTCCATCTACCCCAGCTGCTTTATCCCATTTCATCCTGCCTATTTATTTCACACTCACCACCAGATATTCCCTCCTCATAACAGATCCTATTTCTCCCTGCCCCATGCATGAAATCACCATCTCCCTTTCATCATTATTTAACAATGCCTCCAAATAAACTATCTTTCCAATAACTATCCCTCCCCCATTTTACCACTTGTTTTTTTTAACAGCTAAGTTAATTAGCTTCCAGGGTTCCTCATCTTTCTCCAAAGTTATTTTTAAGTTTCAGCAAAATTTTTTATTAGACTGTTTCTTTTTGAATTCTTCTACCACTTACTGAACCTCTCCTTTTCTCCCCTATCTCTTCCTTCTGCATATACTTTTTACATTGTAAGTCTTTCATATGGTAACTTTTTCTCCCCCTACCATCCTTTTTACCTCATTCCACCCATCATGCTTCTTTCCACCTACCTATAACCAAAAGCCTATGCTGCATATTCTAGCATTGTATTTTAAAATCTACACCATAATGCCTCAACCACCTCTTTATTACTTGCTCTCACTCTTTCAGCAGTTACTCATCATTCTTATTAACTTACCCTTTTCTTACTTCATCTACTTTTACCTCTCTCTCTCTCTCTTATCCACTCAAACTTTTCTTTTAGCACTTCATCTTCCTTTTTTTTTTTTAACACTTTCGCCAAAAAATAAGAAACACTTCATCTTCACTCACTCTATCACTGTCTTGCCAGAGGTTTGCCGATACTACAGTTCGAAATCTATGTAATAATCAGACATAGCAGTTACTCCTCTCAAAACAAGAACATCCAGAAGTCTATAAACCAGATGAAGCTCTGCCCTGTATAGTTTGGATAACTGAGCATTCACTGTATTATGCATAAAGATGTTGTGAAAAATGATCCATATAAAAGTTCCATGGTCTGCAGTGTCAAGACAAGTGGCTAAACAATGGCATAAGATGATAGATAGTGAGAAAGACTAAGTTTACAATGAAACCTTTATTGCTATTAAAATGGATAAAGTTGTCATGGCCAAAACATCACAATGAAGGTTTCACTGCAAACATATTGTCCTTCTCACTGAAAACAGTCTCTTTTATATGAATCAGACTGAAAAAATAACTTTCACTTTTGTATATAGGTATAACTCAGTATGAGCAGATAAAACTTTACAGATATGCCTGGATCAGAATGTGTAAAAAGAAACTGTACATTGTGTGTGAAGTCTTTGTCCAACAAAACCAAATTTTACAATAAGAAATAATTTAATTAGAGTACAATGTCTGCACTCTGAAGATGTGAGGATGATGCAGTACTGAGGGTCATTTGGACTGTAATTTCTCTGCACTTCTGACAAGGCAGCTACTGAATGAACCATGGTGAATGTGTCCTTCATTTCATCACCTTACCTTGATGAGAAATGGTTGCTGTGGTTAAAAAAATAAGTTTGTTAAGAGGTTAAAGTTAAAAACAAATAATGTTTATATTTCTGTTTGAAGTGATATGTTGTGTATCTTTATATGTACATGCTTCTAAGCTGTTGTATTCTGAGCACCTCTGCAAAAACAGTGATTATGTGTGAGTGAGGTGAAAGTGTTGAATGATGATGAAAGTATTTTCTTTTTGGGTATTTTCTTTCTTTTTGGGTCACCCTGCCTCGGTGGGAGATGGCCGACTTGTTAAAAAACTAAAAAATAATAATTTCTGTACAGTACATGAAATATAACAAAACTTGAGTCATCACACTTACCTAACCTACGAACAAACTGCGAGGCATCAATATTAGCAGGTACACTCTCAGGGTGAATGGATGGCTTCTCCTGAACATCTTTGGCTACTTCATTGAAGTAGCTCATGACAGCTACTCCATCACCCCATGAATGCTCAAAATTGAGAGCACCTTGACCATCAGAAGTGAAGATTACTGAGAAAGATTTGTCAAACCACCTGAAAATAAATGAATTTTAAAAAAATAGCTAATAAAGTGTAATGAAAATTATTACAGATAGAAACTACAGAAAATAGTGCATATAAAATAATAATGTAGAGATTTTAATTAGAGTACAACATAATATGGATTCATACATTTATACAGAAAACTATTTTTAATACTGTACACTAAGTCCTCCAAAAAAAAAAAATACTTCTATTTAGTACTACAAAGCTTTAATTGCAGCATATTTAAATTAAGCACAATTTTATTATACCCTATTAGATACTTATAATAAAATCTGGCACATACAAACCGATTCTTTCCGTTGCCATAGAGAAAAGTGTGAAATATTTTTTCTGGTTGTGAACCAACTTCTACATCATCAAATACTATATTAAAGGCAGCACAATCTATAGCATTCAAAGCAGCTTCGTTTCCTGCTGCAAGCAGTTCTGCCCGGCACGCAGCCCAAGTATTTCGGTTTTCTGATGAGAAGATGGCAATGGGATACTTTGGAGGGGGAGTCTGATCCTTGGCAATGTATGATATGCAGGCATGTTCTTTCAACACACCGGCCGTATCCCACCGAGGCGGGGTGGCCCAAAAGGAAAAACGAAAGTTTCTCCTTTTACATTTAGTAATATATACAGGAGAAGGGGTTACTAGCCCCTTGCTCCCGGCATTTTAGTCGCCTCTTACAACACGCATGGCTTACGGAGGAAGAATTCTGTTCCACTTCCCCATGGAGATAAGAGGAAATAAACAAGAACAAGAACTAGAAAGAAAATAGAAGAAAACCCAGAGGGGTGTGTATATATATGCTTGTACATGTATGTGTAGTGTGACCTAAGTGTAAGTAGAAGTAGCAAGACATACCTGAAATCTTGCATGTTTATGAGACAGAAAAAAGACACCAGCAATCCTACCATCATGTAAAACAATTACAGGCTTTCGTTTTACACTCACTTGGCAGGACGGTAGTACCTCCCTGGGCGGTTGCTGTCTACCAACCTACTACCTAGTAGTAGGTTGGTAGACACTACTTCTACTTACACTTAGGTCATACTACACTTACATTTTTTTTTTTTTTTTTTAAACAAGTCAGCCGTCTCCCACCGAGGCAGGGTGACCCAAAAAAGAAAGAAAATCCCCAAAAAGAAAATACTTTCATCATCATTCAACACTTTCACCACACTCGCACATTATCACTGTTTTTGCAGAGGTGCTCAGAATACAACAGTTTAGAAGCATACACATATAAAGATACACAACATATCCCTCCAAACTGCCAATATCCCAAACCCCTCCTTTAAAGTGCAGGCATTGTACTTCCCATTTCCAGGACTCAAGTCCGACTATATGAAAATAACCGGTTTCCCTGAATCCCTTCACTAAATATTACCCTGCTCACACTCCAACAGATCGTCAGGTCCCAAGTACCATTCGTCTCCATTCACTCCTATCTAACACGCTCACGCACGCTTGCTGGAAGTCCAAGCCCCTTGCCCACAAAACCTCCTTTACCCCCTCTCTCCAACCCTTTCGAGGACGACCCCTACCCCGCCTTCCTTCCCCTATAGATTTATATGCTTTCCATGTCATTCTACTTTGATCCATTCTCTCTAAATGACCAAACCACCTCAACAACCCCTCTTCTGCCCTCTGACTAATACTTTTATTAACTCCACACCTTTTCCTAATTTCCACACTCCGAATTTTCTGCATAATATTTACACCACACATTGCCCTTAAACAGGACATCTCCACTGCCTCCAACCGTCTCCTCGCTGCTGCATTTACCACCCAAGCTTCACACCCATATAAGAGTGTTGGTACTACTATACTTTCATACATTCCCTTCTTTGCCTCCATAGATAACGTTTTTTGACTCCACATATACCTCAACGCACCACTCACCTTTTTTCCCTCATCAATTCTATGATTAACCTCATCCTTCATAAATCCATCCGCCGACACGTCAACTCCCAAGTATCTGAAAACATTCACTTCTTCCATACTCCTCCTCCCCAATTTGATATCCAATTTTTCTTTATCTAAATCATTTGATACCCTCATCACCTTACTCTTTTCTATGTTCACTTTCAACTTTCTACCTTTACACACATTCCCAAACTCATCCACTAACCTTTGCAATTTTTCTTTAGAATCTCCCATAAGCACAGTATCATCAGCAAAAAGTAACTGTGTCAATTCCCATTTTGAATTTGATTCCCCAAAATTTAATCCCACCCCTCTCCCGAACACCCTAGCATTTACTTCCTTTACAACCCCATCTATAAATATATTAAACAACCATGGTGACATTACACATCCCTGTCTAAGACCTACTTTTACCGGGAAGTAGTCTCCCTCTCTTCTACACACCCTAACCTGAGCCTCACTATCCTCATAAAAACTCTTTACAGCATTTAATAACTTACCACCTATTCCATATACTTGCAACATCTGCCACATTGCTCCTCTATCCACTCTATCATATGCCTTTTCTAAATCCATAAATGCAATAAAAACTTCCCTACCTTTATCTAAATACTGTTCACATATATGCTTCAATGTAAACACTTGATCTACACATCCCCTACCCACTCTGAAACCTCCTTGCTCATCCGCAATCCTACATTCTGTCTTACCTCTAATTCTTTCAATTATAACCCTACCGTACACTTTTCCTGGTATACTCAGTAAACTTATTCCTCTATAATTTTTACAGTCTCTTTTGTCCCCTTTCCCTTTATATAAAGGGACTATACATGCTCTCCGCCAATCCCTAGGTACCTTCCCCTCTTTCATACATTTATTAAACAAAAGTACCAACCACTCCAACACTATATCCCCCCCTGCTTTTAACATTTCTGTCATGATCCCATCAGTTCCAGCTGCTTTACCCCCTTTCATTCTACGTAATGCCTCACGTACCTCCCCCACACTTACATTCTGCTCTTCTTCACTCCTAAAAGATGGTATACCTCCCTGACCAGTGCATGAAATTACTGCCTCTGTTTCTTCCTTAACATTTAAAAGTTCCTCAAAATATTCTCGCCATCTACCTAATACCTCCATCTCCCCATCTACTAACTCCCCTACTCTGTTTTTAACTGACAAATCCATACTTTCCCTAGGCTTTCTTAACTTGTTTAACTCACTCCAAAATTTTTTCTTATTTTCATTAAAATTTCTTGACAGTGCCTCTCCCACTCTATCATCTGCTCTCCTTTTGCACTCTCTCACCACTCTCTTTACCTTTCTTTTACTCTCCATATACTCTGCTCTTCTTATAACACTTCTGCTTTGTAAAAACCTCTCATAAGCTACCTTTTTCTCTTTTATCACACCCTTTACTTCATCATTCCACCAATCACTCCTCTTTCCTCCTGCCCCCACCCTCCTATAACCACAAACTTCTGCCCCACATTCTAATACTGCATTTTTAAAACTATTCCAACCCTCTTCAACCCCCCCCCCCCACTACTCATCTTTGCACTAGCCCACCTTTCTGCCAATAGTCGCTTATATCTCACCCGAACTTCCTCCTCCCTTAGTTTATACACTTTCACCTCCCTCTTACTTGTTGTTGCCACCTTCCTCTTTTCCCATCTACCTCTTACTCTAACTGTAGCTACAACTAAATAATGATCCGATATATCAGTTGCCCCTCTATAAACATGTACATCCTGGAGCCTACCCATCAACCTTTTATCCACCAATACATAATCTAATAAACTACTTTCATTACGTGCTACATCATACCTTGTATATTTATTTATCCTCTTTTTCATAAAATATGTATTACTTATTACCAAATCTCTTTCTACACATAGCTCAATTAAAGGCTCCCCATTTACATTTACCCCTGGCACCCCAAATTTACCTACTACTCCCTCCAGGTGCATACACGCTTATTATAACCCACTTTTCACATCCACTCTTTATTTTACTCCACATAATCCTTGAATTAATACATTTATAGTCCCTCTTTTCCTGCCATAGCTTATCCTTCAACATTATTGCTACTCCTTCTTTAGCTCTAACTCTATTTGAAACCCCTGACCTAATCCCATTTATTCCTCTCCACTGAAACTCTCCCACCCCCTTAGGCGGGGTGACCCAAAAGGAAAAACGAAAGTTTCTCCTTTTACATTTAGTAATATATACAGGAGAAGAGGCTTACTAGCCCCTTGCTCCCGGCATTTTAGTCGCCTCTTAAAACACGCATGGCTTACGGAGGAAGAATTCTGTTCCACTTCCCCATGGAGATAAGAGAAAATAAACAAGAACAAGAACTAGAAAGAAAATAGAAGAAAACCCAGAGGGGTGTGTATATATGTGCTTGTACATGTATGTGTAGTGTGACCTAAGTGTAAGTAGAAGTAGCAAGACGTACCTGAAATCTTGCATGTTCATGAGACAGAAAAAAAGACACCAGCAATCCTACCATCATGTAAAACAATTACAGGCTTCCATTGTACATTCACATGGCAGGATGGTAGCACCTCCCTGGGTGGATACTGTCTACCAACCTACTGCCTAGGATATTTTAAATTACATATTCTAAATATTCCTATCATGTTATCCACTGTATATACTATACAATCTTTTAAAAAAAGTAATATTTCCCATAAGAAATAATGTAAATCCAATTAATCCGTTCCAGACACCCAAAAACATTAACAAAATATACATTTTTTAAAGAATAACTATAGTTTACATACAGAAAACAATGAGAAAGAAATATAAAGCACTAATTTTAATGATAAGTGAACATTACGTACCTTTATTGAAGACTCTTGTTGGCATATGGAAGAAGGCGAGGAAGGAAGGGGGAGGAGAGTTTATTGTTTGGAAGGGGAATCCCCCTCCATAAGGACTTCAGGTATCAAAGCCCTGGGGTTACTTCCCTTCTTTGTCTTTTACTGGCACTAGGACCAGGTTGAGTGTCACTGGACCCCTGTCTCACAAAAAATCTGTCCAGAGAGGCCTGTTTCTGGCATCTCTTAAGATTTGCCTAAAATGGGACAAGGCATTGTCATTGAACATGTTGTAGACACAGCTTGCAACAGTTTTGTTAAGGTGATAATTCTCCACAAAACTTTGCACCTCATTCCACTTTGCACACATGTCTTTAATCACTGAAGAAGGCACAGTCTCCCCTCTCTCTTCCTCCTCTGAAGCAACTTCCTTAGCTGCAGTCTGTTGCTGTTCCAGTTGAAGGTCTTGCAGCTCTTCAGTGGTTAGCTCTTCCGTGCAGTTGTCCACTAACTCTTCCACATCCTGGCCACTCACATCTAACCCCATGGACTTCTCCAAAGACACAATAGATTCCACAATATGCATAGGGTCGTCAGGGTCCTCCTCAAACCCTGCAATATCCTTCTGGAAGACACATGCTAGCCACAATTTTCTCCAAGCAGTGTTCAAAAGCCTGGAAGTCACTCCCTGCCATTCCTTATCTATAAGGGTTATGCAATTGAGGATATTGAAGTGATTCCTCCAGAACTCTCTTAGGATCAATTCAGCGTCCGAGGTCACTTCAAAGCACCTTTGAAACACTGATTTGGTGTACAGTTTTTTGAAGTTTGAAATGACCTGCTGGTCCATGGGCTTGATGAGAGGAGTGCTATTAGGGGATGCAAGAACTTCACTGTGATGAAATTACACTCCTCAAACAACACATCTTCCAAGTCTGGAGGATGAGCAGGAGCGCTGTCCATTACCAAGAGACACTTAAGTGGCAAATTATTTTCCAGGAGGTATTTCCTCACACTCGGACCAAACACTTCATTGACCCACTCAATAAAAATTAGTCTCGTGACCCACGCCTTATTGTTAGGCTTCCACATCACACACAATTTACTCTTCATGACATTGTTTTTCTTGAATACCCCTTGGATTTTTCAGAGTGATACACAAGTAAAGGTTTCACTTTGAAATCCCCACTAGCATTACCACAGAACAAAAGAATTAACCTATCCTTCATAGGCTTGTGTCCTGGCAGTGCCTTTTCCTCCTGTGTGACTTAGGTCCTCTTTGGCATTTTCTTCCAAAAGAGGCCTGTTTCATCACAAGTGAACACTTGTTGGGGGAGGAATCCTTCAGCCTCTACGTACCCCTTGAATTCATCAACGAATGCTTGAGCTGCACATTTGTCAGAACTTGCAGCCTTGCCATGCCTTACCACACTGTGTATGCCACTTCGCTTCTTGAATCTGTCGAACCAGACTTTGCTAGCCTTAAATTCACTAACAGCAGCACTCATTCCAGGCATTTTCTTTATGAGATCCGCATGCAACTGCCTTGCCTTTTTGCAAATTAACCCCTCCAAAACACTATCTCCCACTAACTGTTTTTCGTTGATCCACACTAACAACAACTTCTACACATCTTCAACTGTTTGTGATCTCTGTTTCATTAGCATATTTACCCCTTTCACAACATCAGTTTCCTTGATTTTTACTTTCTTCGCCAGGATGGAACTGATTGTTGATTTGGACTTCCCATACATACTGGTGAGCTCGGCCACACAACCATTTTCGAATTTTGATACAAGCTCTTTCTTGAATTCTATCATGTTTCTCACCTTCTTTACCAAAGGGCTGGCACTCTGAACTTTGGCCCCATGGTGACTTATTTTGCAATTGCACTCAATAAACAAGCACCAAAAATTTTTACCACAGGGTTGGCACTAGAAGCTTTCTTGGGGCCCATGGTGACTTATTTTGCAGAAACAAGCACCAAAACAGTGATAATATGGATAATAAGGAATGTACCGAATGTATCCTTTGATGCGCGCACACTGGCTGGCTTGTAAACACTGGCGCACACAGGGCAGTTCAGGCCACACATGGACACGTTTCATACGAATCGCATCGCATACCGGGTTTTGTAACAGGAACTGAGGCAAATTTTTGGTGATATAATGCATCGGCTACTGGATTTATCGGATACCGATAGCATTGCGAACTAGGGGTCCACTGTACTTATATACTACTAACCATTTTATATTACTATTGTTAGATCTTTCTTCTTCTTTCAACAAACTGGCCGTATCCCACTGAAGCAGGGTGGCCCAAAAAGAAAAACAAGAATTTCTCTTTACAACTTTAGTAATACATACAGAATAAGGGGTTAATAGCCCCTCGCTCTCGGCATTTTAGTCGCCTCTTACAACATGCATGGCTTACAGAGGAAGAATTCTGTTCCACTTCCCCATGGAGAACTATTGTAAGATATTTTTTATAAAAAAAAAAAAAATCACTTAGAATTGTTATAAATGTTAATATTCACAATATTTAGACACAAACTGCATTAAACTGTGGGTAGTTTCATGCCAACATATAACTATATTAGTGTTAAAATCTTTCAATCCTGGTTAAAGTTTGCGTGAAATGTTCTGCATAACTATGACCGCTTTAAAAATATAAAAATATTGTTTACCCCATCTTGTAAAAACATATTTATGTAATTAATATTAGACTTGCTCAACTCTGACTCCCAGGTGTGAGAGATTAGTTGCATCAAGGATTTAAAATACTTTAGTACAAACACTTGACAATGAGTCCATCAATGCCGAACATACCTCAATCCTGGGAACTGGATGTGAGGGAGTGTACAGTACCTTTACTGCATAAAACAATCAATACACTGTGTTAGACCTAATAAAATATTATCCTAAACAGTACTGCTATAATGTCAAGGGTAATATGCAATACAGTATTACATATAATTGTTGGGTAGTGTTATCTAGCACAGTTACCTTGGATGAGCTTTGGCATTCTAATTCTAGGGATATAGCTATGATTCCAAAAAACCAAAACCACTTTCATTTAGTGGCTTACACTCAGTATGTAAACAACAAATTCTTCTTTACCTTCAAAGCATAAGCAGCATAAGATGCCAAAGAAGTTGGCATCCATCGCATAATATTACGAAACCGTTGATTATCACTCTTTGCAGGATTAAGATGATAAACAACTGGCTCCAAGACACTATCCCGAAGAGTGCACATATATCTGTTGAATTATACAAAATATATATATGCTGTATATATAAAAACAGGGTGGCTAAAATGCCGGGAGCAAGGGGCTAGTAACCCCTTCTCCTGTATATATTACTAAATTTAAAAGGAGAAACTTTCGTTTTTCCTGTTTGGGCCACCCCGCCTCAGTGGAATATGGCCGGCGCATTGAAAGAAGATATAAAAACAGGCTCAAGTGATAACCAGCAACACTGAACAAGGAAACTTATTTACCACTGCCAGACTCTACATAATATTTTTAGACCCTCTGTGATATCCCACCAAAGCATGCCAACTCAAGGAAAACAAACATGTATCAAATGCACTATTTAACTGCACTTCAAGAAGGGCATCATCATCTTGATCAAATGTCGACAAAATGCACCTGAAGGTCCCTTTCCCAGGACAGACACTGTACTTCCCAACTTTCATAACTTAAGTTTAGCTTGCTGTGTTTCTCATATTACTTTACTCATCTTCTACAAGCACTTAAAATCCTATAGGCCATACACAAATAACCAGCACATAGAAGAGAGGAGCTTAGGACGATGTTTCCGAAACGTCGTCGTAAGCTCCTCTCTTCTATGTGCAGGTTATTTGTGTATCGTTCCAGTCACGGTATTGTGCCTTTTTTTTATTATTTCCTATAGGCCACTTGTCTCTCAGTCTAAAATACTCATTTCTGTTTTCAATGAACTGGTTGTATCCCACCAAGGCAAGATGACCTAAAAAGAAAAATTTCTGTCAGTTCTCATGACATGACACGCATGGCTTATGGAGGAAGAATTCTTCTCCACTACCTATCATACCTATCCCAATTAATGACCCCAATAGCTCTAGTCTGACCTGGAATGCTGTATTAATTCCTCATTTTTTCAGCTCAAATAGTGAATACCAGAATGATCTATGCTCATTTTCATTTATACCCATTTCTGTTACATAGCATTTATCCACTTTAAATTCCATCATTCATCTCTTATCCCACTTAATTTTTTATAGTCATTTATATACAGTAGGTTAAAAACATTATGAGAGCATATACTGACCCCACTAATGACATTACTGTATCTCATGTTGATATTCTGAATCATCTCATTAACTGCATTTTTCTTGCAAATACAGAATCTCTCATCTACTTCAAAAGTTTGCATTTTTATGCCTCTAATGTTTTGAAGTTTTCCAATAAGTCTCTCAAGAGAGACCCTATCAAAAGCCTTAAAATCTAAATATATGCAATATGTGCATCATTAGTATTAGTCAGAGGACTGAAGAGGGGTTGTTGAGGTGGTTTGGTCATTTAGAGAGAAGGGATCAAAGTAGAATGATATGGAGTGTATATAAATATGTAGGGAAAGGAAGGCAGGGTCGGGGTTGTCCTCGTAAAGGTTGGAGGGAGGGGGTAAAGAAGGTTTTTGTGGGCGAGGGGTTTGGGCTTCCAGCAAGTGTGCACGAGTGTGTTAGATAAGAGTGAATGGAAACGAATGGTTTTTGGGACCTGACGAGCTGTTGGAGTGTGAGCAGGGTAATATTTTGTGAGGGGATTCAGGGAAACCGGTTATTTTTATATAGCCGGACTTGAGTACTGGAAGTGAGAAGTACAATGTCTGCACTTTAAAGGAGGGGTTTGTTTCTAAACTTACAGGTAGTAGGTTGGTAAACCAGCAACTGCCCAGGGAGGTACTACTGTCCTGCCAAGTGAGTGTGAAACGAAAGCCTGCAATTGTTTTACATGATGGTAGGATTGCTGGTGTCCTTTTTTTTCTGTCTCATAAACATGCAAGATTTCAGGTATGTCTTGCTACTTCTACTTACACTTAGGACACACTACATATACATGTACAAGCATATATATACACACCCCTCTGGGTTTTCTTCTATTTTCTTTCTAGTTCTTATTCTTGTTCATTTCCTCTTATCTCCATGGGGAAGTGGAACAGAATTCTTCCTCCGTAAGCCATGCGTGTTGTAAGAGGCGACTAAAATGCCGGGAGCAAGGGGCTAGTAACCCCTACTCCTGTATATATTACTAAATATACAAGGAGAAACTTTTGTTTCTCCTTTTGGGCCACCCCGCCTCGGTGGGATACGGCCGGTGTGTTGAAAGAAAGAAGAATGTACATGACACAAACCTTAGAGATGACACTAGGGTGTTTGTAGCACGTATAACTGGGTCAGAGTAGCCTGGGCGCTCCTCAGGATGGAAGGCCATGAAGGGATTGTAGTTCAGCACTACAGGTACGCGATCACTCAGATACATATCAAACCAGGGGTCCGAGATGTAGCTTGTGTGTTTGTTTGCCTGACGATACAATTTCTCTATTAATTATGTGAACAGACAATGAAAGATAACATAACATGTATTTATTCTAATTATTGCCAGTAAAAGCTATTAAAAGTCTGTATAAAATAAGTAAAATAAAGATGAACTCAAAGAATTCAGGGGCAAATCAGTTAATATTTTTCTCCACTGCAACTTAGCTTTATCAACATCTTCACCTGTTTTAACATTTTTCCCCTTATCCTCTAATATTTCATCATCTCTTATGCAACACACCTTATTCAGTGTAGGGTTATTCTATTCCAGTCTATTATCTATACTTTTCTTCCAACTGAAAAGGGGTAGACCAAACACACTGCAGCCTCTCTCCCTCTCTTATCCCACTTGTATACTATTTTTAAATTGTATACTTTGAGCTGGAGTGCACAGCTTCTTGCCCTCTACAAAGGCGAATTATTATTATTCATTGGCTCTTCAAGCTGATTTCTCTAACCGGGTCTACATCTCTATTCACTCTAACATCCTCTCCCACCTAATGCTTCCACTGCCTGTAATCTGTAATAAAATAAATATTATAAATAATATAAATAAGTAATGTACACTGGCCATAATGTGCACTTATTATTCTGACCACACAGTAAACTATTCTGCAACTATTCCATCTTTTGACAGCTTAATACTGCATGTCCACCGTGTTTTGATTTCCCATTCTTGTATACAGTATACCCCTCTCATAATCCATGGGTTACATTCAATTGAATAACCAGGTTCTAATGTCGAGGAGTAAGCACATAAAGGTGTTACCCTGCATGCCAAATAAAAATCACTTTAAATTCATTCTATAATGTAAATATGATAATGCACAATACTGAAATTTTGTGGATGCCTGATATTATTACATACAAATATAATAAACATTCTCTTCAAACTTTTCTACAAATGTTTTATATAAATTAAACATTTATAAGATACAAAATTTGGAATGAAATACAGTGGTACCCTGAGTTTTGCCCATAATTTGTTCCAGAAGGCTGTTCGAGTGCCGTTACCGAATGAATTTGTTCCCATAAGGAATAATGTAATAATACACTTACATAATTATTTGAGCTGGGAGCTGTATGAAACTCAGGGTACCACTGTAGATAAGAAAAATAATGTTCAGTGACCATGACTTGCTCTCACCTGGCAAGAATGGTGGGAAGCTGAAAGGTTCACAGCCACCCACAAGCAGACTGAACAAATGTATGACATTTACTACCAAATTTCATGTTAATTACTTTATTTTAAATTTAGAGTACATACATGATATCAAGATTCTTTTGTGCCACCAAAATATTTGGTTGTACGTTTTAATTGCATTGTGGAAAAGCATATACAGTGGACCCTCGACTAACGCTATTAATCCGTTCCTGAGAGCTCATCGTTAGTCAGAATAATCGTTAGTCAAGTTAATTTTCCCCATAAGAAATAATGGAAATCAAATTAATCCGTGCAAGACACCCAAAAGTATTGAAAAAAAAAAATTTTAACACATGAAATATTAATTTTAATACACACAAACTGAAGAAGACATGCACAGTTACATGACACTTACCTTTATTGAAGATCTGGTGATGATTGATGGGATGGGAAGAGGGGAGTGTGTTGATGGTCTTAGTGTTTAGAAGGGGAATCCCCTTCCATTAGGACTTGAGGTGGCAAGTCCTTTTTCGGGGTTACTTCCCTTCTTCTTTTAATGCCACTAGGACCAGCTTGAGAGTCACTGGACCTCTGTCGCACAACATATCTGCCCATAGAGGCCTGTACCTCCCGTTCCTTTATGACATTCCTAAAGTGTTTCACAACATTGTCAGTGTCACCATTAAACACTTGTTCAGGTTTCAGTCCTTCACTGTCTATGTACTCCTTGAATTCCTGCACATATTTTTCAGCTGCTTTTTGGTCCAAACTGGCAGCCTCACCATGCCTTATCACACTATGTATGCCACTACGATTCTTAAATCTCTCAAACCAACCTTTGCTGGCCTTAAATTCACTCACATCACCACTAGTTGCTGGCATTTTTCTAATTAAATCGTCATGCAACTTCCTAGCCTTTTCACATATGATCGCTTGAGAGATGCTATCTCCTGCTATCTGTTTTTCGTTTATCCATACCAATAACAGTCTCTCAACATCTTCTATCACTTGCGATCTCAGTTTCGAAAACATAGTTGCACCTTTGGCAAGAACAGCTTCCTTGATTGCCGTTTTCTTGGCCACAATAGTAGCGATGGTTGATTGGGGTTTTGTGTACAGCCTGGCCAGCTCGGAGACATGCACTCCACTTTCATACTTAGCAATGATCTCTTTCTTCATATCCATAGTAATTCTCACCCTTTTTGCTGTAGGGTTGGCACTAGAAGCTTTCTTGGGGCCCATGGTGACTTATTTTGCAGGTGCAATCACTAAAAAGGCTGTGATAATATGAAATGTTCCGATTGTATGCTTGGAAGCGACCGCGGTGGCTGGCTGGCTTGTAAACACTGGCCAGAAGTGGACGCGTCTCAGACGGAACGAATAGTGTTGGTCGAGTTTTTTAGCGCTAATCGAGGCAAAATTTTTGCGATAAAATGTATCGCTAGTCAGATTTATCGTTAATCGATGCCATCGCTGGTCGAGGGTCCACTGTATTATCGATGGTATTATTATCAAAACTATAATTTTGCTTATAACAAGGGGCTTTTATAGTACATGTCATTGATGTCAGCTAAAAATGTATAACTTGTACACCAAAAGGAACTTTTTTTTTTTTTTTAACAAGTACCAAGGCAGAGTGACCCAAAAAGAAAGAAAATCCCAAAAAGAAAATACTTTCATCATCATTCAACACTTTCACCTCACTCACACATAGTCACTGTTTTTGCAGAGGTGCTCAGAATACAACAGTTTAGAAGCATATACATATAAAGATACACAACATATCCCTCCAAACTGCCAATATCCCAAACCCCTCCTTTAAAGTGCAGGCATTGTACTTCCCATTTCCAGGACTCAAGTCCGGCTATATAAAAATAACCGGTTTCCCTGAATCCCTTCACTAAATATTACCCTGCTCACACTCCAACAGATCGTCAGGTCCCAAATACCATTCGTCTCCATTCACTCCTATCTAACACGCTCACGCACGCTTGCTGGAAGTCCAAGCCCCTCGCCCACAAAACCTCCTTTACCCCCTCCCTCCAACCTTTTCAAGGACGATCCCTACCCCGCCTTCCTTCCCCTACAGATTTATACGCTCTCCATGTCATTCTACTTTGATCCATTCTCTCTAAATGACCAAACCACCTCCAGTGATTACCTCATCTTCTGTACATAGTTCTACTGTCTTCAAGTTATGTCCTGGAATTTGTATTGATAAAGCCACTGGATGGCGAAACGTCTACAATAAAGATACCCAGATGTTGCACATGTGTCTTACTCTCATCTTGTCGGTATTATATACCATTCGTACACAACATGAACGTTTTGTGTTATTTCAGGTCGGTTGCAGTACATGTCACTGTTCTGTGAACTAAGTCCTTAGACAAAATAATACCTTAGGGGAATTTATGGTTCTGGCAGCCAGATTAGAAGGATAAAACCAGAAAATCATATTTGAGTTGTAGACTTACAGGTACCTGAGAGAGTACAGTATTCCCAAAATAATTAAATAATTTAAACCTTATCCTTTTGTTTCAGTTGAGCATGTAAATCCATCCCTGATCCTTCTTTGAACTGGTCAACAGCACGTTTTGTAGCACTATACTCTTCATCACTTAATAAGGCTTTCTGTGATCGTAAATAACGAGTACATGTCTTGTCCAAATCTGAAAAAAATGCACCAAATTAAGCATTCTTCTAATAATATGCATTGCATAGGATAATTATCATTATTTTTATTAGCAAGCACTAAACCCTTAATATTGTAAGAAATATTTCATATGAAATATACTGAAATATATTATGCTATGATACTGGAATTAGCACCATAGGAATACATCTAGTATGAAATGGCTATTGGGGATAAATGAGTATAATACAACACAGAATAATTAGAAAATGGATGATCCTTCAAAGGACTGCTGTACTGAATATGTAAAGAAAAAGAAAGAAACGTGAATTTTATAATAAAAAATACATGACACAAGTAAATAAGCTAAAAAAAATTAAGGCACTGCAAATACAGTGGTTGAGCATGCTTAGAAGGAAAGTGTAAGTGAGCAAGGTGTAAGCCAGGATGGTGTAAGCCATTAAGGTGTAAGCAGGAAGTTGTGAGTTTGGTAAGTGAAAGATATTCAAACCACCAATGTAAGCAGAAAAGCACTGTAAACCCATTACATTCACAGAGACAACCCCCAATAAAATGCAGAGATCAATATTCAGCATTACTATTATTATCATAGGGAATGGAATGAATATAATCATAGGAAATGGAAGGTAATCAGATAGTGAAGGAGGAGGACGTGACAAGTCCTGAAATTAAAAGCTCTTTACTAGCATCAAGGTATCTTCCTTGAAGGATAAACTCTTAATAAATGAAGGATCTGCTTAAAGTTTCAGGTCACTGCAAACAGGCATTTTCAAGTAAGCCAGAATTTAATTGTAGAAAAAAAACAGAAAATTATAAAATATGCATCAGACCCATAAGGCATATATGCTAATCAAACAACAAATTTATTTACAAAGATAATACATATGTACAGCATAAGAGATTTCATAATTTAAGGATACATACATACAGGTAAAGCTCATAGTTATGCAAAGCAAGTCAAGCAGACTAAATATTAAACAAACCCCCCAAAAATTGATAGAACAGTTAAGGTTTATATAAATAACTGCAGTGTAAAATAATTAAGGTGCATGATCATGATTGCTCAAAACATAATTTCTCGAGAAAATTTTACAAACTCACCTGGTATAGGCAGTCGCAATAAGGACTTCTGAAAATGCATTGTTGGTATTTTTGATCTGTGAATGTATCGATAGTCATCTTGGACACTAGAAGTGTATCTAAGTGAAAAAAAAAAGAGAAAAAAATAAGATGTGATAAATTGTAAATTTTTGCTATGGATCAAGAATTCTGGGAAACCCTGAACAATAAAATATGGTAAAACCTCGATTTAACAAACTTCAATCTAATAGACTTGGAAATATGGAACAAAATATGGGTTCAACTGATTTGGAAACAAAGGACAAGGTCTGTTATTGCTATGATCATGGTAAAACAATCTCATCTCTATCCACCAAAATTGCCATTGCCAAAATGGCCAATGCATTAAAAACTTCATACTGTATCACATCAATGATATCACACAAGTGTGAGGTGTATGCTGTGTAGGTGTAAATTTATCCATTTTGTTGAACAAACTGGGATGACTGGGGTACTGGTTTCCATGCAATAACTTGAGAATGCCTCTTCTGATCAGTTTCAAATTTTGAATAAATGTGTATCTTAACAGAAGGTTCAGATTTGTTTTTATGCTACGTAAGTGCCAACTTGTCAATTTTATTTACAAAATTGGGTGGTGATGTTGTATACAGCATTCTGGAATGATCGGAGATTGGGTTAATTGATACATGGGATAGTTCTCTCAGATCATGTGCCTACCAGAACACACATTCTGTACTGTAGTGATAATGCAAAGGGGAAATAACCTGCTTGACTTAGTTATGGCAAACAATGAATCCCTTGTTAATAATTTAGAAATTTCAGAGGAACTGGGTGCTAGCAACCACAAATCAATTACATTTAGCATTGAATGGAAGTACGATAGTAGCGATAACTCAGTAACAGTCCCAGATTTTCGCTTAGCAGATTACGATGGGCTTAGAGAACACTTATCATCTGTTGACTGGGGTAACGAAGAGAGCTATCAATATGACAGTTTTCTGAACACTATACATGCTGCTCAAAGAGCATTTATCCCATATAAAGAAATTAGATCAAATAGAAATGACCCAAAATGGATGAATAATAGGCTCAAATATCTACTAGGGCATAAGAAAGGAATTTATAGGTGTATCAAAAGAGGTGAGGGTCATCTTATGAATCAGTATATTGACATTAAGAGGGACATTAAAAGGGGGATAAGAAAAGCTAAAAGGGACTATGAAATTAAAGTTGCTAGGGATTCTAAAACTAACCCAAAAAGTTTTTTCCAGGTCTATAGAACAAAAGTTAGAGATAAGATAGGTCCCCTTAAAAATAACTATGGGCACCTTACTGACAAAGAGAATGAAATGTGCTTGATTTTAAATAATTATTTTCTCTCAGTTTTTACACAGGAAGACACTAACAATATTCCAGTAATTAATTTTTACAGTGGGCTAGAAGAAGATAAATTATGTAACATCACAGTCACTAGTGAGATGGTTGTGAGGCAGATAGACAGACTGAAGCAAAATAAGTAGCCGGGTCCTGATGAGGTTTTTTCAAGGGTTCTTAAGGAATGCAAAATGGAACTCTGTGAACCATTAACTAATATTTTTAATTTATCTCTTCAAACAGGTGTAGTGTCTGATATGTGGAAGATGGCTAATGTAACTCCTATTTTTAAAACAGGGGACAAGTCGTTACCGTCAAATTACCGCCCAATAAGCCTGACCTCAATTGTAGGCAAATTACTAGAGTCAATTATAGCTGAGATTATAAGAAGCCATCTCGATAAGCATAGCTTGATTAATGATACTCAGCATGGATTCACAAGAGGCCGGTCTTGTCTAACTAATTTATTAACTTTCTTCAGTAAAGCTTTTGAGGCTGTTGACCACAATAAAGAATTTGATATTATTTACTTAGATTTTAGTAAGGCTTTTGATAGAGTTCCGCACCATAGACTGTTAAAGAAAGTGGCAGCTCATGGCATTGGGGGAAAAGTGCTCTCGTGGATCGAGTCATGGCTCACTGACAGGAAGCAGAGAGTGTCCATAAATGGGGTTAAATCCGAGTGGGGATCTGTAACAAGTGGCGTTCCACAGGGATCAGTCTTGGGCCCGTTGTTGTTTATAATATATATCAATGATCTTGATGAAGGAATTATTAGTGATATGAGCAAATTCGCCGATGACACAAAGATAGGTAGGATAATTGATTCAAACGTAGATGTTAGGGAACTTCAGGAGGATTTAAACAAACTCTATTCTTGGTCAGAAAAGTGGCAGATGCAGTTCAATGTAGATAAATGCAAGGTTCTGAAGCTTGGGAGTGCCCATAACCCTAGTACTTATAAATTAAATGATGTAGAACTTAGCCATACAGATTGCGAAAAGGACTTGGGGGTTATGGTGAGCAGCAACCTTAAACCAAGACAGCAATGCCTAAGCGTACGTAATAAGGCAAATAGATTACTGGGATTTATATCAAGAAGTGTAAGCAACAGAAGTCCAGAGGTCATACTGCAGCTTTATACATCATTAGTAAGGCCTCACCTAGATTATGCAGCTCAGTTCTGGTCTCCGTATTACAAAATGGACATAAATTCGTTAGAAAACATTCAGCGTAGGATGACTAAATTAATACATAGCATCAGAAATCTTCCTTATGAAGAAAGATTGAAGACTCTTAAGTTACATTCACTTGTTAGACGAAGAATGAGGGGAGACCTGATCGAAGTGTATAAGTGGAAGATAGGTATTAATAAAGGGGATATTAATAAGGTCTTGAGGATGTCTCTCCAAGAGAGAACCCGCAGTAATGGATTTAAATTAGATAAGTTTAGATTTAGAAAGGACATAGGAAAGTATTGGTTTGGAAATAGGGTAGTTGATGAGTGGAACAGTCTACCTAGTTGGGTTATTGAGGCTGGGACTTTGGGTAGTTTCAAATCTAGGTTGGATAAGTACATGAGTGGGAGGGGTTGGATTTGAGTGGGACTTTCACATCAGAGCTTATTTCTTGGGTGGCATTGAAAATTGGGTTGGGCAAATGTTTCGTTAGTGGGATGAATTGTAAAGGACCTGCCTAGTATGGGCCAGCAGGCCTCCTGCAGTGTTCCTCAAGATTCTTTCTTATGTTCTTATGTTCTTATGAGGGTGCTTTACAACATACAAAATATTTAGCCACATCAATAAAGATTCTCCTTGGGAAAGTGGAACAAAATTCTTCCTCCATAAGACATATGTGTTGTAAGAGGTAACCAAAATGCTGGGAGGAAAGAGCTAGTAACCCCTTCTCCTGTATACATTACTAAATTTAAAAAGAGAAACTTATTTTTCTTTTTGGGTCACCCTGCCTCGGTGGGATATGGCCAGTATGATGAAAAAAATAAGGATAAAAACAAGCTATTCTTAAGGGTTGGAACAAGGATAAGAATATACAGGAGGGCCCTGCTTTACAGTACTTCACTTCACAGCATTTTGCTAATGCAGCAGTTTTCAAAAATACCCATTCTTCACTTATTCAGACTTCCTACAATAAATATGTTCACTCACTATAAGGTAAGGATGAAAATATTTTAAGGTAAGTAATGTGTGTATACTGTATATGCATTTTTTATGCCTAGCTCTATTACTTACTTAATATATGATAGTGTAAACATATTATCAGGCTTTTATTTGCATTTGAAAGTGAAAAAAACTGTTTCACTTAACGGCGATTTTCTGTATGCAGCAGCAGCCTGGAGCCTAACCTGCTTTATAAGCAGGGCCTGACTCTACAAGTAAAAAGTGAACAATTAAATATGCCAGAAAAAATGAGAAGAAACTTCTTCCAAGTGAGAGTACAGTAATAAGTGCATAAAGTCCCCAGGTGAGGAAGTAAGACAAGCAAACTGCAAACACAGGTTCAAGCATAGCTATGACAAAAAAAATCCCTGAGACTAGGGGAAGAGGAAGGGGAAAAATTAAGATAAGAGTTAATTCTCCAAACTCATACAGGCAACTGTAGGGTACTTACATAGAGGTTGTGTGAAGCCCTCGCACCACACTGCCTTTCACAGTTTTTAGAATCTGTGAAGGATTTAATGAGATCATTTTAATACACTTTTCCTTATAAATAGGATTTCAATATCAAAATTAAATTACTGTTCTCCAACTTTGTTACACTCTAAATCTGCAAATTTAAGGGTCTCCCACAAATAATTTTAATTATTCACAGACTGGCACAAATATGGAAAATTTGATGAAAAATCAAATTTTATTTAGTTAAACACTTTTTTTTATTTATTATCACACTGGCCGATTCCCACCAAGGCAGGGTGGCCCGAAAAAGAAAAACTTTCACCATCATTCACTCCATCACTGTCTTGCCAGAAGGGTGCTTTACACTACAGTTTTTAAACTGCAACATTAACACCCCTCCTTCAGAGTGCAGGCACTGTACTTCCCATCTCCAGGACTCAAGTCCGGCCTGCCGGTTTCCCTGAATCCCTTCATAAATGTTACTTTGCTCACACTCCAACAGCACGTCAAGTATTAAAAACCATTTGTCTCCATTCACTCCTATCAAACACGCTCATGCATGCCTGCTGGAAGTCCAAGCCAATCGCACACAAAACCTCCTTTACCCCCCTCCCTCCAACCTTTCCTAGGCCGACCCCTACCCCGCCTTATACAAATGACAATATTTTAAATATTCATTTCAATTAATACTTTTTATGAATGGAACTATGAGAGGATTGAATTTACAGTACAGCTGAGTACAGTACAGTATTTAGATTTTAAGAAGGCATTTGACAGAATTCCTTATGAAAGGCTAATCAGGAAATCACAAAGCATAGGATGAATATAAGGCAAAATATTCCAGAGGATAAGAGATTTCTGGACTGAAAGGAAAATGTGAACAGTAATAAAAGGTACAATCCTTTCACAAGGTAATGTCACCAGAGAAGAGATTTTTACCAAATTCATGTGTCTAATCGCTATACTGTAAATGGTTACTAGGTTACTAGGTTACTAGGTCCTCTCTCTCCCTTCTCCATGAGTTGTATCATACCTCGTCTCAAAACCATGCATGGTCTCTGCCTCCACTACATCATAAATGCTTCCAGGTGATGCAAAATTCCTATGCAAGATATGCAAGACCTGAACACATTGTGAAAGTGGAGTGATAATGATAGGTGGAATTTAATTGCATCAGATAAGGAATGATCCAAGGAAAGGAAAAACTAAGTTCAATTCCTCAGACTGTATCAAGAAACTTCCTTTGAGGAACTGAAATGAAGAGAAATGATCAAATGCTTCCTCAAAACATATCTAGTCTAAATTACGTATAATTTTTACTGGCATTACTCAAATTATAATCTTACCTGCTTTAACTGCACCTTAATGATTTTGCTGTGAGTCAGCAACATTTTAGCTGATACAGTAGAAGATATGTATAATGAAGTTCTGTAAATTAGAAGACAGAAATTAAAATCAAATAAGCTAAAATAAAATAGGTTTATAATTGAATGACACAAAATAACTTATAGATGTACTGTAAGTTTTTATTTAGGTTTCATACTTTGTTACAATGGTCCTCTATAGTAATTTATGGAGAAATTAACCTAAGATCATCCAGTAAAGTTGAACAACGTAACTAATTAAGGTGTCATGACAAAACATTATCATATTTAGGGGGAAACTGTAATCCCGTATATATTACAGCATCTGGGAAATAGGAAGCAATCAGATTTGATCTGAGGAAGAAGGCAAATCCAATTCCTTGGATCACAAGCCTCTTACCAGCATCAAGAAACCTCCCTCGAGGGGCTTGACAAAAGAATAGAAGTAGAAGTGTTGAGAGTGATCAGTGCAAAAGGAAGTGTGTGAGGCTTCATGTGACATTTTGAACAGTGATAACGTATCAACACCAAAAAAAACCTCCCTTATGGGAGGAAAGCACATAATAATAATGTTTATGTATCACACATGATGATTCTTGATTCTATGTGCCCATTGGTAAGTTCAGATGTGAGACATAGGGAGGGGGGGTTGTTCCTCAAAGACCCCAATGGAAATAAGTCACCTTGACTTTATTTTAGTTGTCTTAGGTAATCTACACATATGCTGCTATATATGATAATTTATGTAACTGTATTTATGTGTACCTGTACCTAAATAAACTTACTATAGCTTGAGCAACCTCCTGTAAATAGTAAGTAATTTTTATCTACGTCTTATACACAACCTCAAACTTACATTAGCTGTACAGAATAAATTATGAAGAATTTAACCTAGGATAACCTCTTACATTGTGTCTTATTTAGAGAACACACCTTAAGCAAGTTTATTTATGTACGGATACATACACACAATTTTAGATGATTACAACTGTCTTCCATAGCAACATGTGTAAATTAACTAAGTTTATTCAGGTACAGGTACACATAAATAGTTACATAAATTATCATACATAGCAGCGTATGTGTAGATTACCTAGGATAACTAAAAAAACTCAAGATAACTTATTTCCATTCGGGTCTTTGAGGGACAACCCCCCAGAAATCTAAGGTAACTTATTTCCATTAGGGTCCTCATAAAACCCCAGATGAAAGTAAATCCTCCTGAGGAATTATAGAAATAACCTAGATTAAGTCATAATAAACTATCAGTGGCCCGGTGGCCTGGTGGCTAAAACTCCCGCTTCACACACGGAGGGCCCGGTTCGATTCCCGGCGGGTGGAAATTCCGACACGTTTCCTTACACCTATTGTCCTGTTCACCTAGCAGCAAATAGGTACCTGGGTGTTAGTCGACTGGTGTGGGTCGCATCCTGGGGGACAAGATTAAGGACCCCAATGGAAATAAGTTAGACAGTCCTCGATGACGCACTGACTTTCTTGGGTTATCCTGGGTGGCTAACCCTCCGGGGTTAAAAATCCGAACAAAATCTTATCTCTTATCATTCAGCATTAAGTGAGTTGTTAATCAGACTAAGGGTTGACAACCTAAATTATTTTTTTATGACCGAGACTCAAAATTTGGTTAATTAAAAGTTTCTGATATTATCCTAACATCACAAGACGTTGAAAAATAAATAAATGACATGCCCATGCACTCTGCCCCAGGTCCAGACTCATGGAACTTCGTGTTCATGAAGAACTGCAAGAAGCCCCTGTCATGTGCATGAAGTATTCTATGGAGAGGAAGCATGGACAAGGGGGTCAACCCAACACTCACTAAAAACAACAGACATAACCCCACTCCACATTATTATTATTATAATCAAAAAGAAGCGCTAAGCCACAAGGGCTATACAGCGCTGCACCCCACTCCACAAAGGTGGCAGTAATTGCAAAGAATTACAGACCAATAGCACTAACGTCCCACATCATAAAAATCTTTGAAAGGGTTCTAAGAAGCATGAACGCCAACCATTTAGATATTTAACCCATCAGTTGCATAACAATTCAATTCAATTCAAGTTTATTCTCTATAAGGGTTACAATGTGGGGTTTACAGGTTTTGGGTATTGTGTGGTTTACATGTTATAAAATACTAATTACAGAGGGGGCCACTAGGACACCTAGCATGGCTAGGCATTTCGAGCAGACTTAGATTAATTCTTAACATTAAATCCTTACAGATTATGGTATTAAGGCTAAGTGACTACATCATAATTTGTGAGTTTAGCAATGTGAATGCTTTTGTTTTGGCACAATACAAGGTGTCTATATTGGAGTATCATAGGCAAACTTATGACTAGTTAGGATTTATTATTTTAAGATTAAGATTAGTATTTCTGGGTTTATAGTCAGTGGGTGAGTGAGTGTAATTGTGAACCACCAGGTGGTTATCATGTAGTTAGTTGTCGGGGTGGATCAGGGAGATAAGATGTTTTCTAACTGTAGTTTTGAAAGTGATGAATGTGTCTGCAGTTCTAGAGTTTTCAGGTAGGGTGTTCCAGATTTTAGGTCCTTTGAAATACATTGAATTTTTGTAAAGGTTTAGTCGAACACGGGGAATGTCATAGAGATGTTTGTGTCTGGTGTTATGCCTGTGGATCCTGTCACAACTATCAAGAAAGCGTTTTAGGTCAAGGTTAATATTGGAATTTAAGGTCCTGTAGATATAGATTGCACAGTAGTAAGTGTGGATGTTCTGAACAGGGAGTAAGTTTAGATCTATGAAGAGTGGGGGGGGGGGTGTTGCCAGGGATGGGATTTAGTGATTATTCTTACTGCGGCTTTTTGTTGGGTTATTATTGGCTTTAGGTGTGTTGCTGCAGTTGAACCCCAAGCACAGATAGCATAGGTGAGGTATGGATATATAAGTGAATGGTATAGTGTGAGAAGGGCAGTTTGCGGCACGTAGTATCGTATCTTGGAGAGGATCCCCACCGTTTTGGATACTTTTTTTGTTATGTGTTGGATATGGGTGCTGAAATTTAGGTTGTTGTCGAGGTATAGGCCAAGGAATTTGCCCTCATTATGTCTGGCAATTAGAGTGTTGTCGATCTTAATGTTAAGTTGCGCAACACCTGCTCTGCTACCAAACATAATATAGTAGGTTTTGCCAGTGTTAAGTGTAAGTTTATTGGCTGTCATCCAAGTCGATATTTTGAGCAGCTCCTCGTTAACAATGGTGTTGAGGGTGGCAAGATTAGGGTGGGAGATGACATAAGTCGTGTCGTCAGCAAAGAGAATGGGTTTCAGGTGTTGGGATATGTTTGGAAGATCATTGATGTAAATGAGGAAGAGCAGGGGTCCAAGGACACTTCCCTGCGGAACTCCAGTATCAAGTGGCCGTATTGATGAGGCTGTGTCTTTAATGGTGACATACTGATACCTATTAGAAAGGTAGGATTTAAAATATGCAAGCGCATGGCCTCTTATACCATAGTGGTCAAGTTTGTGGAGTAGGATGCCGTGGTCTACTGTGTCAAACGCTTTTCTTAGGTCAATAAAAATTCCTAGCGGATATTCCTTATTTTCCAATGCTGTGTAAAGCAGGTCTAGCATTTTTATAATTGCATCATTAGTGCTTTTATTTTTCCTGAATCCAAATTGGCAGGGGATGAGTATGTTTTGTGTGCGAAAGGACATGGGCCGCTCGCTTGTACAATAATGGTGGGACGTGAGACAGATTCCCCGAGTTATTTTTAAGTGACTTTATGATCGTAGAGCCTACTAGACTGGAGAATACACTAGACCTCATATTCACTAACAATGATGATCTGATAAGAAATGTCACCATATCAAAAACAATATACTCAGATCACAACATAATTGAGGTTCAGACATGTATGCGAGGAGCCCCAGACCGACAAAATGAGACTAGTCACGAGGGAGCATTCACCAAATTCAACTTCAATAACAAAAACATAAAGTGGGACCAAGTAAACCAAGTCCTAACCGATATAAGCTGGGAAGATATACTAAGCAACACAGACCCCAACTTATGCCTAGAACAGATTAACTCGGTGGCACTCGATGTATGCACAAGGCTTATTCCTCTAAGAAAAAGGAGGAGTAGATGTAAAATAGAAAGAGACAGGCGCTCCCTTTACAGGCGACGGAAAAGAATAACAGAGCGGCTAAAAGAGGTCAATATATCTGAAATGCGCAGGGAGACACTGGTCAGAGAAATAGCAAGCATCGAACTTAAGCTAAAAGAATCCTTTAGGAGTCAGGAATCGCGGGAAGAACTAAAAGCCATAAATGAAATCGAAAGAAACCCAAAGTATTTCTTCTCCTATGCCAAATCAAAATCGAGAACAACGTCCAGTATTGGGCCCCTACTTAAACAAGATGGGTCCTACACAGATGACAGCAAGGAAATGAGTGAGCTACTCAAGTCCCAATATGACTCAGTTTTTAGCAAGCCGCTAACCAGACTGAGAGTCGAAGATCAAAATGAATTTTTTATGAGAGAGCCACAAAATTTGATTAACACAAGCCTATCCGATGTTATCCTGACGCCAAATGACTTCGAACAGGCGATAAATGACATGCCCATGCACTCTGCCCCAGGGCCAGACTCATGGAACTCTGTGTTCATCAAGAACTGCAAGAAGCCCCTATCACGAGCCTTTTCCATCCTATGGAGAGGGAGCATGGACACGGGGGTCGTCCCTCAGTTACTAAAAACAACAGACATAGCCCCACTCCACAAAGGGGGCAGTAAAGCAACAGCAAAGAACTACAGACCAATAGCACTAACATCCCATATCATAAAAATCTTTGAAAGGGTCCTAAGAAGCAAGATCACCACCCATCTAGAAACCCATCAGTTACACAACCCAGGGCAACATGGGTTTAGAACAGGTCGCTCCTGTCTGTCTCAACTACTGGATCACTACGACAAGGTCCTAAATGCACTAGAAGACAAAAAGAATGCAGATGTAATATATACAGACTTTGCAAAAGCCTTCGACAAGTGTGACCATGGCGTAATAGCGCACAAAATGCGCGCTAAAGGAATAACAGGAAAAGTCGGTCGATGGATCTATAATTTCCTCACTAACAGAACACAGAGAGTAGTCGTCAACAGAGTAAAGTCCGAGGCAGCTACGGTGAAAAGCTCTGTTCCACAAGGCACAGTACTAGCTCCCATCTTGTTCCTCATCCTCATATCCGACATAGACAAGGATGTCAGCCACAGCACCGTGTCTTCCTTTGCAGATGACACCCGAATCTGCATGACAGTGTCTTCCATTGCAGACACTGCAAGGCTCCAGGCGGACATCAACCAAATCTTTCAGTGGGCTGCAGAAAACAATATGAAGTTCAACGATGAGAAATTTCAATTACTCAGATATGGTAAACATGAGGAAATTAAATCTTCATCAGAGTACAAAACAAATTCTGGCCACAAAATAGAGCGAAACACCAACGTCAAAGACCTGGGAGTGATTATGTCGGAGGATCTCACCTTCAAGGACCATAACATTGTATCAATCGCATCTGCTAGAAAAATGACAGGATGGATAATGAGAACCTTCAAAACTAGGGAGGCCAAGCCCATGATGACACTCTTCAGGTCACTTGTTCTATCTAGGCTGGAATATTGCTGCACTCTAACAGCACCTTTCAAGGCAGGTGAAATTGCCGACCTAGAAAATGTACAGAGAACTTTCACGGCGCGCATAACGGAGATAAAACACCTCAATTACTGGGAGCGCTTGAGGTTTCTAAACCTGTATTCCCTGGAACGCAGGAGGGAGAGATACATGATTATATACACCTGGAAAATCCTAGAGGGACTAGTACCGAACTTGCACACGAAAATCACTCACTACGAAAGCAAAAGACTTGGCAGACGATGCACCATCCCCCCAATGAAAAGCAGGGGTGTCACTAGCACGTTAAGAGACCATACAATAAGTGTCAGGGGCCCGAGACTGTTCAACTGCCTCCCAGCACACATAAGGGGGATTACCAACAGACCCCTGGCAGTCTTCAAGCTGGCACTGGACAAGCACCTAAAGTCAGTTCCTGATCAGCCGGGCTGTGGCTCGTACGTTGGTTTGCGTGCAGCCAGCAGCAACAGCCTGGTTGATCAGGCGCTGATCCACCAGGAGGCCTGGTCACAGACCGGGCCGCGGGGGCGTTGACCCCCGAAACTCTCTCCAGGTAAACTCCAGGTAGGTAGTCCCCGGCACGGGCATTGGTACGTGGGATTTTACTGGCAAGATTAGATCCTATGTTTGAGAAGTCGTTTTCTTGTTAGCTGTATAAGTGGGATGCAGTGGTGTTTTATGAGGTTTAGTTAGAACAATATTCTTGGTTTTTTTTCAGTTTGTGTGTCCCCAGAATCTGGGAAAGTGTTTTCCAGGTCTTTTTTATATCTCCTCTTGTGTCAGTGAATCTGCTGGAGTAGTACAGTTGTTTGGCTTTCTTTATTAATTTGGTGAGAACTGTTGAATATTGTTTAAGAATATCTTTGTGTATTAAGCCCTGTCTATATTGCTTTTCATATTGGTGTTTCTTATCAATGGATTTCAGAATGCTGCTGGTTGGCCATGGGCAACCAAGCCATTTATTCGTGATCTGTTTCGTTTTTATAGGGCAATGTTTGTTGTATAGTTTAAGTATTTTGTTAAGAAAAATGTCTGTCCAATCGTCAATACCAAAAGGTTTCGACAAGTACGGATGGATCTATAACTTTCTAACAAATAGAACACAAAGAGTAATAGTAAGTAAAGTAAAGTCTGAGTTGGCTACAGTGAAAAGCTCGGTTCCACAAGGCACTGTACTTGCCCCCATCCTGTTCCTTATCCTAATATCTGCCACACACAGAGATGTAATCAACAGCACCGTGTCTTCCTTTGTGAATGACACCCAAATTTGCATGATGATGTCATCCATCAAAGACACTGAAAGACTAAGTGGACAGCAGTCAAAGGTTTAGATGGGCTGTGGAAAACATGAAGTTCATTGAAATTTCAATTACTCTGATATGGGAAAACTGGAGGAAATCAAAATTGTATTGGAGTATAAAACAAATTCCAATCACACAACAGAACGAAAAACTAATGTGAAAGACCTGGGAGTGATGTCAGAGGATCTCACTTTCAAAAATCACAACAGTGTTTCTATCACATCTGATAAGAAAATAATATGATGGATAATGAGAACCTTCAAAACTAGGTATGTCAGGCCCATGATGGTTCCCTTCAAATCGCTTTTTCTCTCTAAACTGGGAATATTGCTGTACATAACAGCCCCTTTCTTGGCAGGCAAAATTGCAGACTTGGAGAATGTACAGAGAACTTCCACGGCATGCATAAATACAATAAAACACCTAAACTACTGGGAATGGTTGAAGTCACTTGATTTATATTCCATGGAACACAGGCGAGAAAGATACATGATAATATACACTTGGAAAATCCTAGAGGGACTAGTCCCAAATTTGCACACGAAAATCACTACTTATGAAAACAAAAGACTGAGCAGGAGATGCAACATCCCTCCAAATGAAAAACAGGGGTGCCATGAGTATGCTAAGAAACAACACAATAAGTGTCAAGGGGCCCAAGATGTTCAACTGCCTCCCAGCATACATATACCTGGAGTTTACCTGGAGAGAGTTTCGGGGGTCAACGCCCCCGCGGCCCGGTCTGTGACCAGGCCTCCTGGTGGATCAGCGCCTGATCAACCAGGCTGTTGCTGCTGGCTGCACGCAAACCAACGTACGAGCCACAGCCCGGCTGATCAGGAACTGACTTTAGGTGCTTGTCCAGTGCCAGCTTGAAGACTGCCAGGGGTCTGTTGGTAATCCCCCTTATGTGTGCTGGGAGGCAGTTGAACAGTCTCGGGCCCCTGACACTTATTGTATGGTCTCTTAACGTGCTAGTGACACCCCTGCTTTTCATTGGGGGGATGGTGCATCGTCTGCCAAGTCTTTTGCTTTCGTAGTGAGTGATTTTCGTGTGCAAGTTCGGTACTAGTCCCTCTAGGATTTTCCAGGTGTATATAATCATGTATCTCTCCCTCCTGCGTTCCAGGGAATACAGGTTTAGAAACCTCAAGCGCTCCCAGTAATTGAGGTGTTTTATCTCCGTTATGCGCGCCGTGAAAGTTCTCTGTACATTTTCTAGGTCGGCAATTTCACCTGCCTTGAAAGGTGCTGTTAGAGTGCAGCAATATTCCAGCCTAGATAGAACAAGTGACCTGAAGAGTGTCATCATGGGCTTGGCCTCCCTAGTTTTGAAGGTTCTCATTATCCATCCTGTCATTTTTCTAGCAGATGCGATTGATACAATGTTATGGTCCTTGAAGGTGAGATCCTCCGACATAATCACTCCCAGGTCTTTGACGTTGGTGTTTCGCTCTATTTTGTGGCCAGAATTTGTTTTGTACTCTGATGAAGATTTAATTTCCTCATGTTTACCATATCTGAGTAATTGAAATTTCTCATCGTTGAACTTCATATTGTTTTCTGCAGCCCACTGAAAGATTTGGTTGATGTCCGCCTGGAGCCTTGCAGTGTCTGCAATGGAAGACACTGTCATGCAGATTCGGGTGTCATCTGCAAAGGAAGACACGGTGCTGTGGCTGACATCCTTGTCTATGTCGGATATGAGGATGAGGAACAAGATGGGAGCTAGTACTGTGCCTTGTGGAACAGAGCTTTTCACCGTAGCTGCCTCGGACTTTACTCTGTTGACGACTACTCTCTGTGTTCTGTTAGTGAGGAAATTATAGATCCATCGACCGACTTTTCCTGTTATTCCTTTAGCGCGCATTTTGTGCGCTATTACGCCATGGTCACACTTGTCGAAGGCTTTTGCAAAGTCTGTATATATTACATCTGCATTCTTTTTGTCTTCTAGTGCATTTAGGACCTTGTCGTAGTGATCCAGTAGTTGAGACAGACAGGAGCGACCTGTTCTAAACCCATGTTGCCCTGGGTTGTGTAACTGATGGGTTTCTAGATGGGTGGTGATCTTGCTTCTTAGGACCCTTTCAAAGATTTTTATGATATGGGATGTTAGTGCTATTGGTCTGTAGTTCTTTGCTGTTGCTTTACTGCCCCCTTTGTGGAGTGGGGCTATGTCTGTTGTTTTTAGTAACTGAGGGACGACCCCCGTGTCCATGCTCCCTCTCCATAGGATGGAAAAGGCTCGTGATAGGGGCTTCTTGCAGTTCTTGATGAACACAGAGTTCCATGAGTCTGGCCCTGGGGCAGAGTGCATGGGCATGTCATTTATCGCCTGTTCGAAGTCATTTGGCGTCAGGATAACATCGGATAGGCTTGTGTTAATCAAATTTTGTGGCTCTCTCATAAAAAATTCATTTTGATCTTCGACTCTCAGTCTGGTTAGCGGCTTGCTAAAAACTGAGTCATATTGGGACTTGAGTAGCTCACTCATTTCCTTGCTGTCATCTGTGTAGGACCCATCTTGTTTAAGTAGGGGCCCAATACTGGGCGTTGTTCTCGATTTTGATTTGGCATAGGAGAAGAAATACTTTGGGTTTCTTTCGATTTCATTTATAGCTTTTAGTTCTTCCCGCGATTCCTGACTCCTAAAGGATTCTTTTAGCTTAAGTTCGATGCTTGCTATTTCTCTGACCAGTGTCTCCCTGCGCATTTCAGATATATTGACCTCTTTTAGCCGCTCTGTTATTCTTTTCCGTCGCCTGTAAAGGGAGCGCCTGTCTCTTTCTATTTTACATCTACTCCTCCTTTTTCTTAGAGGAATAAGCCTTGTGCATACATCGAGTGCCACCGAGTTAATCTGTTCTAGGCATAAGTTTGGGTCTGTGTTGCTTAGTATATCTTCCCAGCTTATATCGGTTAGGACTTGGTTTACTTGGTCCCACTTTATGTTTTTGTTATTGAAGTTGAATTTGGTGAATGCTCCCTCGTGACTAGTCTCATTTTGTCGGTCTGGGGCTCCTCGCATACATGTCTGAACCTCAATTATGTTGTGATCTGAGTATATTGTTTTTGATATGGTGACATTTCTTATCAGATCATCATTGTTAGTGAATATGAGGTCTAGTGTATTCTCCAGTCTAGTAGGCTCTATTATTTGCTGGTTTAAATTGAATTTTGTGCAGAGATTTAAAAGCTCGTGTGAGTGTGAGTTTTCATCAGAGCTGCCTCCTGGTGTTATTACTGCAACAATATTATTTGCTATATTCCTCCATTTTAGGTGCCTTAAGTTGAAATCCCCCAGGAGCAAGATGTTGGGTGCAGGAGCTGGAAGATTTTCCAGACAGTGGTCAATTTTTAACAGCTGTTCCTGGAATTGCTGGGATGTTGCATCCGGAGGCTTGTAGACTACCACAATGACTAGGTTTTGGTTCTCGACCTTTACTGCTAAAACTTCCACTACGTCATTTGAGGCATTAAGCAGTTCTGTGCAAACAAGTGACTCTGCAATGTACAGGCCAACCCCCCCCCCCCTGTTACATAGACAAGTAGGAATTTGGGACACCTAGGTCGCAAAAAATGTCCCCCTTCGATACCTACCACTGTCATAACCACAAGTTGCTCTGGACCTATTAATTAAATGAAATATACATACACCAGGAATACTGGTAAATATATAAATTTGTGAACTGTATATTAAAAATAATAAATGGTTATATATATACACAATTACATAACAGAAGGAAAATGTATCTTAATATCACTCACCAATTTGACTGGAGATTAATGTGTATCATACTCAGAAAACCTCACTCTAACTAAATCTATGAAAATAATGCTGGCCAGAATTACACACAAATCTAGAGAGCTTATCTGAGGTTCCTGGAGCTGTATTGTCCAGTCGTCTGATATCTCAAGAGTAAGTAAGTAAGTAAGTAAGTTTATTCAGGTATACACAAATACAGTTACATAGAATTATCATACATAGCAGCATATGTGTAGAGAACCTAGGATAACCCAAAAAAGTCAGACAGAGTGACTTATTTCCATTGGGGTCCTTTTACCTTATTATTATAATATAAAGGTTATAATATTTTCTTATTATTCTACAATGAAGATAACATCTTATTATCATACTAAAAAGACTATACTCATTAAGACTACTACACGAGGGTCATTAAGACTATCTACAATACGAGGGTCATTACTAGGAATAAGGTAAAATTTACACGTATGTTAGCTAAAAAATAGAAAATCATTCCCCTCCCTTTCTGTAGCTACATTCATCAGACACCTTTTGGCACTCTTCTTGAACTGGTTCATGCTATGACTGGCTTTGACATGTGCGGGTAGTCTGTTCCATTCCTTTATTGCTGTACAATAAAAGGTGTTTGAAGCCTGGCCACTGACTGTGGGTACTACAAAGTTGTGCTCTCTCCCCCTAGTACTATGATTGCTTTGGTTCCCAACCTTGACAAAATTGACAGCAAGATATTCTGGACACTGTTTGTGAGCAATTTTATAAACATGATTTAGCTTCAGTTGTTTTACTCTGTCTTCAACATTCAGCATATCCAACTGCTGTAATTCATCCTGGCCTACATGTTCTCTTGGTCCCAGCCCCAGGATGAATCTTACGATTTTGTTCTGGGTGATTTGCAGTCTATCTTTCAGTTTTTTTGTCAAGGCAGAGTACCAAGAAGAGCAAGCGTAATCCATATGGCATTGTATAAGGGCTAGACATAGGGTCCTGCGAGCCTCAGTAGGTAGACACTGTGCTTGTCTATACAGGAACTTCAGTCTGGCATTCGCTTTCTTTACTACACTGTTCCCTATCAATTCTCCTGACATGCATGGGTCAAAGGGGATTCCCAGATATTTTACTGATGAAACCAAAGTGATGGACTCCCCATTACACTGAACATTAAAATTATTTACCCTTCTCAGTTTATGTTTCGTGCCAAAGAGAATGGCTTCAGTTTTCCCTAGGTGTAATGATAGTTTGTTGTCTACTAACCATTTGCTGCAGGACTCCAGTTCCAGTGTTAAAACATTAGCAATATCTTGTGGGTCTTTACCTGACACTAACAGAGCACTGTCATCTGCATACAGTAGGAGTTTGCACTTGACACTGATAGGCATATCATTGACATAACATAAGAATAATAAGGGACCCAGAATACTACCTTGGGGAACTCCACATGTTATCGGCAGGGGTTCTGATTCCGTTTTGTTGATTTTGACTATTTGTCTCCTGTTGCTAAGGTAGGACTTAAACCAGTCTACAGAACCTATACCGATAGCTTGAAGTTTATTACATAATATATTGTGGTTGACAGTATCGAAGGCCTTTTGCAGGTCTAAGGTTACCATACCTATGAGGTTCCCCTTTGACATTTCAGTTCTCAGGTAATCCATCAGATTAATAAGGGAGGTGTCGGTTGAGTAGGATCTTCTAAAGCCCGATTGATAGCTATGGAGAATGTTGTTGTCATTAAGGTACTTAACTACTTGAGAATACACCGCCCTCTCTAGAATTTTAGATATTATACTGAGTATACTAACAGGCCTATAGTTGCTTACATCAGACCTACTATTTTTCTTGAAGATAGGAGTAACTCTGGCCTCCTTGAACCCCTCCGGTACGGTATTAGTGGTGATTGATAGATTTATTATGTGAGCAATAGGGATTGACAGTTCAGAAGCACCATCTTTTAGGAACTTAGACGGGATGTTATCAGGGCCTGTGCTCTTAGTTGGGTTTAACCTGCTTAGTTCTTTTTGAATAAAGTCATGAGATACACTTACTAGTTGACAACTGTTTGGGGTTACCCCTTTATTGGTATAGTATGTTTGAAACTTATCAGAGTCTGTGTTAAAGGTATTTGATGCAGCTGGTAGTTTACTTACTAGTGTTGATGCAACAGATGTGTAGTAGGAATTAAAGCAATTTGCCACCTTAGATGTTTCGTGGCATACCTCATTATCGATAGTGAGTACTATGTTAGACCTATCTACTGGCTTATGGCTATACCCCAACTGTTTTAGTTGTTGCCAGAGCTTTCTGGGGTTATGCTTATACTCTTCAATTTTTGAGCAATAGTGCTTTGCCTTTGCTCCTTTTATAAGTCTCTGTACTCTGTTCCTCACCCTTTGGAATTCATTTAGTGCTGCAATATCCTGTCTGTTTGCTTTAAATCTTTTTAGCAGCTGGTCTCTGAATTTCATATTATCTAATATCTCAGTAGTCATCCAGGGTTCAGTTCTTCGTTTAATCCTAACCTCTTTAACTGGTGCAATATTATTAAGGATGGTAGTGAACATTGTTTTGAATTTTTCCCAGGCATCGTTTACGTCCGTGCAACTTGTTATCTCTGTCCAGTCACAATTGTGTAGCCTATTTACCAGTGTTTCTTTACTGTAGTTTCTAGTTGACCTCATTTTTATTGTCCTGTGTAGGCCTATCCTATCCCTAGTGATTTTCCTGGTGCAGTAAATGATGAAATGATCACTAAGACCTGTGGTAATGACGCCTGACTGACTAATGTTCTCAGCGCGGTTACAAAGTATGTGGTCAATTAGGGTGGCTGAGAACTGTGTGATCCGGGTTGGTTTATTAATTAGTTTAGTGTAGCTATTTAATCCTAGAATTTGCTTATACCTTTTGCATAGCCCGTTATTTTGCTGCTGAAAACAGATATTGAAGTCGCCCAGTATTATTGTCTCGCAATTGTTTTCAACTCCGGACAAGACTCTGGAAAAGTCTTCTAAGAACTGGTCCTGGGTAGGAGGGCGGTAACTAGTTCCTACTAAGATGGGTTTGGTCTTGGGAAGCAGCACTTCAAACCATAGAATCTCCAGTTTATTGTTATTTAAATCAGGTCTTGGGTTGTAAGCTAAGTCATTTCTAATGTAGGCACATACTCCACCACCCTTTCTGTTCCTATCTAAGCGTTTTATATTGTAACCTTCTATTTTGACCTCGTCGTCAGTCACCGTATCATCCAACCAAGATTCAGAGATGGTTATAACTGCCGCCCTAATTTTGTTAGCTAGAATCCTAATCTCTGCCAATTTAGGAAGAAGTGATCTTGCATTGACATGAATAAAGTGAAGGCCTGTTTTCATAAAACAATCATAATCATCAATATATGGCAATGGGTCATTTGTATTAAAATTAGGTAAATCAATGTCATCACTGCTAAAGGGTAACTGTGCCAAAGTGCATTTGTTACACACAAAATGAATTCTGGCACCGTTGCTATAATTGTACATACATCCATCATGCACCCACCCCTTACACATTTTACATAAGGTGCCTTTTCTGTTTTTCATGCGTACTTTAGTACAGTGTATGCATCTGTTTGGTAGTGTTTGAGATAATAATGGCTGTATTGTCTCACATTGACCTATGTATGCATTACATATGGAGTTAAGGTTATCATTCCTAGCTACTAGACCGTCATTATCACCGTCATTTATCTGTCTGTTTTGCCTCTGCACAATAGTTTGAGGTCCTGGATTAATTTGGATATCACCACTTAAGAGCGCTACAATAAGAGCTGTGTGCCACTGTTTTTGTTTGGGTATGCGGTGTTGCCATACCTTGCGGCGATAGTGAGGTTTACTTTTCTGGTAGGATGGCAACTGTTGGGCTTTTACTGTCCAGGGCGCTGTTACTCCATTCACCTTTTCCAACCCCCATGACTGATTTCTTTCTTCATGGAATTGAAGAAGAAATATAAATATAATTATGGCAGCCTGTACCCCCCTAATGCCTGCCATTTTCACTCTTCGCTCTTTTACTCATATACAATAATATTTATTTCTCTTTTCCAGTCCCTAGTACACTTAGTATCTGCTTTAGCAATCACCACTGCTCATTACTAGTAAAATTTCCTCTTCAAAACCCTCTTCACTGCTCACTTTTCCCTTAACTTCACAACACCCTTACGTTTAACCCCTTATTCACCCTCCCCTACCCACCTCACTTCACAGTCTGGCTTCACCAATTAACTTCTAACTCCTTTCCATTCTGGTAGACCAGAAAGGTTTAATCATGGTTTTATCCTTCCAAATCCCCCTCAATTCCATTTATCGGGGGTTGTGTCGTGTTGTTGTCTCCTGACCTGTTTTGCTGACTCAGCCATTTTTAAAACACTGAGGGGAGTAACACCACAACTGACTTTCCTTGAGTTTATAGATATATTTGGCTTTTTCTGCTATGATTCTCTCACTGTACACTGGTCAGCTGAATATAGGTCAGCTACTAAAACATTAACCTTGACTATTTAACTATTCACTTCTTTCCCACGACTGGCACTGAGGGATAACCGTCCTATACCTTGGAGTTTTGTACTGTTGATTTGACGATGTCTCCTGTGTTTCCCTCTCGTTAGCACTGGTACAGGTGATATGATGGTGGTACAGATATGATGCTACTGTCAACAGATGAACGTCAGTAAAGATGAGAATTTCACTTCGCTAGTTGTACGTCTGGCAGTAGCTGCTGTTTGAATGCCGGTCAGCCATGTTTAAAGGCTCAAATCTTTCCCTCGTTTGGCACTGAAGAAAAAAGTCCTACAGACCTGTCATTTCCTTGGAGATTTAGTTGATCAGGTTTTCTGCCATGTTGTCTTCCCGTTAAACACTGGTGCAGTTGATATGGAGGTCAGTTATTTCATTGTAGTGGAAAACGTCTCATGTCTGGTTCACGTCTGGCAGCAGGTCTGGTACTTGAATGCCGGTCCCTCTTTTGTCATATTTAGTCCATTTCGTTGTCGTCACCGTCAGTTTTTATGTCACTATAGGTTCCTTGCATGTTGTTGCAGCAGTACTTGCAAAATTGGCCATCACTGGAGTTCGGATAGGCCCAGGGGACGGCAAGATATAGGAGCAGCCTTGTTGCTGCTTGCTGCGGCT